>NC_092866.1:37815395-37846200 GCF_032062135.1 Pyxicephalus adspersus
ATTCAGTCATCAATATAAAATCAATATAAAAGGGTATTTTCCCTTGATAACCCCTCAAAATAAGTTTTAGTTCGGATTCCCCAAGATCTGAAAATGATTTCAAGGGTTCCTTGGGGGTAAAAAAAAAAAAAAAAAAAGGTTGAGAAAGGCAGATATGTTATAGTATGCTAGGACATCAAATTCCATAACAAAAGCAGAAGTACAAATGTGTTAATTTTGTGATATTCACACAATAACTCAGCATTCACCACCCTTCTGTGTGTCACACAACACAACCAGTAACTAGTCTTAACGGATCCTGCGGGATGCCTGAACACGTCAGTTGGTTGGTTAACACAGAATACTAGATGTATACAAAACAAAGGTAAAAGAAAGACTAAATCTATTAAAGACAATTGAGAGGGAGCCACCAGAGTATGTTGAACACACATGTAAATTGTGTATGTCCCCACAGGAGGAAATGTAACCATGTACATCAGTGACACAGCACATCTAAACAAAGAAGGTGGTCATTACGCAGGCGTTCACAAGAATTCCTAACACTCTGGAGACACAATGAAATTTACGAGACACAAAACAGTTGTTGGAGCCAGTCTCAGCAAATCTCTGACAAATGGCTGGGAAGTTACATGGACAATGCTGTTGCTTAATGGAAATGACTGGGCTCAGCTAGGATAAACGTACCTACAGAGACCAGAGAGAGGTCAGCCATGAAGGCGTGATCTGGCCAATAAACCATTGTTCTTTCTCATATCATGTGACAGACACAGCGGATTCCCTGTAGGGGAAGTCATGCCTCTGTGTCCCCTATAGTGCTGTGTTGGCTGCCCTGTCTTCGAGCAGAACAAAAGGAGCATTTGGATCACAGACAAGCACACGAGGCAAACAAATTCTGCCTGATGTGTGCAGACCGCATGTAAAATGACTCTTCTAAACAAAAAGTACAGGAACTTATATTAGTTTTATAATAAACACAACTTTATTTACTGACTGAAAATTGTGGTCACACGGAGGTTAAATAATTAAAAAGTATGCATGCATTACTTCCCTTCCCTCCAGTTCTGTCCCCAGCTGAATCTACTTCAGCCATCCCTGAATGACACCATCATCATTTTACCCACTTTCTGTGATTCTGGGGTGTCAAGGATCCACCCCCGGGGTCACCTCAGCCCCCCTGGCATTGCCCTGCAACAGGAAGCAGTGCCATGTCATCATGCGGTGCCCCTCTTTTCAGGACCTCGCCATTGCTAGAGGAAGTAGAAATGGTATTGATATAGATATAGAATAGAGAAAAGGTGGATGTGGAAGCTACTAGGGGGTGTGAGGAACTGGGGAGAAGCTTGGAGTATTTTAAAGAATACTTTTTTTTATTGGTAAACCGTATACAGGGCAGCCATCTTCATGTCAGAGGTCGTGTGACAGAAGTCAGGCCTAGCAGACATTTTGTGGAGGGGAGTGTCACATGCAGCCCCTCCCCCCCATACCTGGAAGTACAGGGTATAAGATATGGATTGTGCCCACTATAAAGTGAAGCTGTTATGTGGCAAGTACAGCAAAGTAATGCACGACTAGCCGCCACAGTCCCCAAAATGAAAGATTAAGATCGTTACATACTGTTACCTAACATAGAAACACAACTTTGTGTGACCCAATTGTGGCACAGAATGTCACTGTAATACAGGAAATGGCTGACATGAGGAAGACAAAGAAGTCTGACAAAATTGTACATCACAACAAAGACTCTGCCTGATGTATAGACGTATGAAGGGGCTGCACACGTCACATGACTGCCCACTGTACAATTCACTATATAGGGCAGCATGGGAGAGGTCACAAAATCTGCATGGAAGTACCAGGCTCCGGTCACATTGTCAGAGGAAATTTATGAGGAGAAACCACATAATTATACATTATTAATATCTATTTAACTGTGTCAGACACAAAGTTTCTGCAGCCATATCGTGCCCCCCCCCCATATGTCACATGGTCATGACAGGTGTCTCCAGCTGTTCGCAGGGCTCAGGAGGCCAACACACCCCCAGTGTTCTGACTTTCCTGGAATAAAGTGACTGAAGCACTAATGGCACCACTGAGAATAGTGGCTCCTCTGCCCACCCATACTGCCAGTCTGCCTAGCACAGAACACGAGCAGTTGTAATCTTATCGGATTAGCTAATCCAATCTTCTCGTTGCTGGTGAAGGTGGCAAGGGGGGTGGGGCAGTTTTTTGTCTGATTAACCCTTACCTGGCAGTCATACAATAGCACCAGCTGCTCCAGGATCCACTCCTCCAGCCGCAGCCTCTTCCTCAGCTCCTTGCGGTCATACTTGACTGTCACTTTGCCCGGGTGTCGTCTCTCTGGCTCCTCAGAAGTCTCGTTGGGGGACTGGAAGTAGACCCGAGGGGAGGTGGGATGGGGGCTGGAGCCGGGGCTGCTGAGGGCGGCCATGGGACAATAAATGATAGCTAGAGGTCAAATGACAGCTGGGAAGACAAAGGTAGGTCGCCGATCGCTGACAGACTAGAACGGAAGATGGGAAAAGTGACAGCAAAGGTGCAGAGGCGATGGAGCAGAGACAGACACGTGTGTCCTGGAGTTCCGAAACCCCCCGATCATTCCATAACGTGACAACGAGCAAAAGTCGTGTCACCGCGGAGTGTGTCCCCAAATATTGTGTGTCCTCTGATATCAGCAGACTAATGTCGCTTCCATAACTGGCCCGGCCGATCCGTGTCCCCCACGTGGATTCCAAGCACTCTCCAGCCGATGTCTCTCCCTCTTCCTGTCCGTGTCTCTCTCTCTCTCCTTTGTTTCTGTCCGTCTCTCCCAGTTCCTCCCTCTCCCCGCCTCTTAAAGAGACGATCCCCTTTTGGGCTGTCTCTTCTCTGACATGGCCGTGTCTTGCAGCTGTCACATAATGTATGTCTGCTGTAATGACTGGCCACATCTGAGGACTGTCCCCTGGCACTGATCACCCAGCTTTATACTTCTCTCCAGCCACTGCAGGCGCTCCTCCGGGATGTGTGCCTGTCATACAGGGCCCTCTAATGCCTGGAACCTGCTGATCATCATTGGAGGGGTTATCATGGCATGGATCTATATCCACATACAGGAGATTGGGGGGTTCTATCAAAATAATAGCAATGCTTTGTGAACTTGTCCTGAGCCCTATCATTAATAACACGATAAGATCCTTCCAAAAGTTATAGGGAACTTTTACAAATATTACACAGCACTTCACAGAGTCCATTGTCATGTCTGTCTTGAGGAGCTCACAATCTAATGTCCCCACCATAGTCACATCCCAACGTCCCCACCATAGCCACAGTCCGATGTCTCCACCATAGTCATAACCCAACATCCCTACCATAGTCATAGTCCAATTTCACGAATACAGCCGGAAGCCAATATTTGGGGTAAGCAAACTCAACTACCACTATGTTTTGGGATGTGGGAGGAAAGCCGGGTACCTGAAGAAACCCATACAAACACGAAAATCACAGAAACAAACTAGATATTGTGTTCTGGCTGACTGTCAAACCTGGGGTTCCGGTGATATGCAGATTTCATTAAAGTGTAAACAAAGAAAAACTTTACTTTTATATTTTGGAATACATGGATAAGTATTGGTGTACACAAGCCAAGGTGAATCTAAACAGAATTCAGCAGCCAGCCTGCTGAAAACCAATTTCTTTAGCTTCCGATGGTGGATAGATAAGACATGTTGGTAAATATTGATAGAAAGTACACAAGAAAGTTCACAGTATTGCGAATAGGAATGAAATAAAATGACCCCCTTCCCTATCTTATCCATTACCCCAGGTACTCACACTCCATTGAAGCACTCACTGTTTTTTTTTGCATTTTGTTTCTCTGCTGGGGGGATTCACTGCTGTTTTAGAGACAGGAAGTAATGGGAAATCCAAAAACTTTGAGTTGTTATTAGGACGAGAGGTTACCATCCAATCATTCAATGGGGACAAATATTGGTGACAATTGTTTAAACTGGGAATTCCAATAACTTTGTCATGGACACACAACAGAAAACAAAAGTAAATCTCCACAAATAGAGAAAGGAAATCTCTCCGGTAGGACATTTGCAAGAAATAATATAGCTGACAGGGGTTTAAATCATTTTATAATCTATCCAAAAACTTCTAATTATATATACACTGTAAAATAATACCTGGAATATTTCCATGAAGGACAACTTTCGGTTGTGTGCCTGCATTGTCTACCCCTGGTGGGGACTATAAGAGGCCATGCCCCTCACTAACAATCAACCAATCCAACGCAATGGTTTGCAGCCAATGGTGGAGCCAATGGTATTGATGGTACTTGAAGTGTTTTTATCCCTGGAAATGTAACCCGTGTAATGAGGGTAACAAACTAGCGTAATATATCTGTTCTGTATGTGATCGGTTTGATTGTCATCTTCAGTGTTTCTTTACACCATAACATATGCCATTACATGCAATGCGGTAACACACTTTGGTATGCATTTTCAGGGGCGGTGTGTTCTAAATGTTCTAGGTGTTCTAAAAACAGTGGTCCCCAACCTTTTGGAGCTCACAGACCACTAAATGCACAGACTCCAGAACACATAAGCGTGGGGATCTGTGGGTCACTCAAAGGGGAAGAAACTTCCCCCAGAATGATGTCAAGATGCCAGAACCCGCCCTTCTGACCCCATTGGGGGGATGCACTGGGCAGAGCCGCAGTCTACCTGTCAGACGACCAAAGGTTGGGGACCCCTGTTCTAAAAGAATCTCAAAGAATTGACATGAAAATGACCTGCAGGACAACATATCTAAGTATTTAGTATATCAGAAATGTTACCCCGTGCCACAACAAAATGTCATCATGAGAATATTTGCATGAATTGATTAATGCATTACCAATGTGAATGGCCAGTGCAGTTCATAAAGCAGACTTGTCAGAATTTTAGTTTGTTCCTGATGTTTTTGCTTAAGAAAATGTAATCCAGTAAAAGAACCAGTCGAGGGAGTTGTGGGACCTCTCTGGTGCAGGTGGAAGTCCTATCTCTCCTTCTCTAGTATTAGCCATGGCAGATTGAGCACAGTGGGTGATGGGGGAATGATGGTTGATATGTTGGATTTTTGATGCACCTTACAATTTACTTTTCATTCCATATCTATTCACTTATCGCATATCTATTTTAAAATTAAGATGGGGGTGGACATGCATTTTAATTCATTTTGATGTATTTATAAAACAGTAAATGTGACATTCAACAAACTTTCTGATGCATGGGGTTATACATGAAAGTGGTTGGTGAATGCTTTAGACCCCAACCTAAAAGAAAACAACTAATAGCTGAGGCGACACTTCTGGATCTTCCAGGCATCACACTGCACTCATCTAAATTTTGCATGCAGTATTAAAGCAAAGCTAAGCATTTAACTGAAAATCTTTCCCAGAGCCAGTGACAGGAGCACAGTTTCAAAAGCATGTTGGAGGGTTGGAGCTTCTGTCCTATTGTTTTTCTCAGCTGATGTCACCCTTGAGTCATTTCCTTCCAAAGCAACAGTATTACACACAGTGTGTCACCAGTACAGGAAGTAAGTGAAACCTCCACCATGAGAGCCAGTGCTGTATATTTACTTTAATAAACACTGTCCCCTGTTTATCAACTATTTATTAGGTCATTTTAGCTTTTTTTTTCATTTTTGTTATACATTTTGTTTTGTTATATTAATAAAAAAAATGAGCAAGGGCTTTATTTAAACAATGCACCATATACCAACCTTATATGTCCTTAAAATGATATACAGTTATTGTTGTAGAGAAAATTATCACAGTTTTTGTACAGACATTGCTGCATTTTTTCTGGGTATCTAGGACTTCAGTGTCCTCAGGTCATGAAGGGGTTAGGCCCAAACGTATAAACCATGCCTTTGTTTTGGGATACACAGATCTCCAGCATTCATGGCCCAGACAAGTCACATGAGCATGATCTTGTCCTAACTCCACCATGCTTAATTGGTTCCACCATAATTCTTTGTTCCTGTGGTGTATCTCCTGCATTCCCCGCCTGTCATTCAGGTGATGTCTTCTTTTTCTCTTACTTTTTCTCTCTCTCCAATAGCTGAGACTGAGGCTTTAGTCTCAAGTAGTTTCATGACCGAATCTATTCTGTTTGCTATGTTCCATGAGAAGACACACCTTCACTGTCATTGTATCCTTCCCGAATTTGTCTGTCCCATCCTGTTATTTCCTAGCCACATGAAATCCCCCCTCCAAGCCTGTACTTTAGGCTTTACAATACAGATATATTTGTCTTCTACTTCCCACTAAGACAGTTTTATGTCTGTGTTTTTAATCTTGTGTTTTTTTTTGCCGAGACTTGGTTCACATGAACCCTCACCCCTGTCATCCTCCCTCCTTTTTTACTCAATGCACTTTGACTTGTCTGTGACTATAGGGTGATTTTCCTGTTATATTAAATTCCCTTCAGACTGACAAAGAGTAGGCTTTATCCCCATGATGTGGGTTACACGTGTGACTCAATGCTATGGCTGTTTGAAGTTTCTTTCAGCTTGATAAAATGTTAACTGGCTTATACAGAGGTCCATTGTATTTTGAGATCCAGGGTTTTTTTTAAGTAGAAACATTTTTTTTTTAAATCTATCTCTACAATCATGATTGTACTGCATATACATTTCTTCTGAAGAGAGTGGAGCTGTCCATATAATAAAATCATTTAAAATTGTCTGGAACTTGAAACAAATGGCCAGAAGTATTATTGAGTTTTTGAATGTCTCTTTACATTTTTGCATTGACATAACCAGTATCCTTTTATGCAGTTCAGTGCTGCGATTTCCTCCAGCCTCTCTTAAGCTACGTACACACGTCAGATTTTCATCGCCCGACAATCGGCATCGGCCAATTATCGGGCGAAAATCTGCCGTGTGTACAGTCGGTGTCGTCCATCGTCTGGACGACCGACCTGCCGGATCCACAGACGATGGACGACAGCCGATCCTAATGAAAGGGAAGGGGAGAGCGCGCAGCAGGGTGCCGCTCCGTCGCTCTCCCCCTCCCCTCTCCATAGAGCATGAACGGTGCTGTATGTACAGCACCGTTCATGCATCGTGCAGTCCCTTGTCGTTGGAAAGGATCGTGAAAGATCCTTTCCAACGACAAAAATTGCAAGTGTGTATGCAGCTTTAGCCACCTAATGTTCATAAACATTGGCTCCAAATCATTGTATGTAACAGCTTTCCTATGAAAACAATGGCAGAAGATTATCATTGCAGCCTACAGTCTTCACCAGAAATCATGTGACAGGGTGACAATGCAAGAGCACAACTTATTACAGTAAGTACCTGGACAAGGCTGTGGCAGGATCACAGGTACTTATTTATTTAAACCTGTAGATCTGAAAAATTTTATTGGGATGCTTAATTACCATGTTTACATACTAAAAACTGCCATAATGTAATGATCCAGCCCAACGTTCTGTTTACTTCCTAATAGGCCTTCCTTGGGTGTCTATGTTATTTTATGCAGGACAGTGATAATAATTTGTATCAATTAGATATGCGTCTACATAAAGGTATGCACATTCAGTGGTATTTGCTTCACCAATACATCCATCCTGCTGAAAAGTATTACTGCATCTCTTACTCTATGGTATAACACCAGGGACAACGATTGTTCTAAATGTTGTGCCCTGATGCTGATTTAGGAACACTGGCTCCTTTCTTCCTAATTACATGTAGAATCATAATAGTCTTATATTAATTAGAAGAGTTTTTTTGGTATCAAAAGATTACTTACATGTGTGGTACTTATGTGTGTATGATGAATGATAATATTGGTATTCTGTCAAGATCAAAAATCTCATCTGTGATTGTAGAATTGCCTTTAGAGCTGAAACATGTATTTAATGTCTCACATCTCAAAAAAAAAATAGCAATTTGACAGTGGTGGTACCTTAAAAATGGTAATGGCAGCTTCCAGATCTCTACCCTGACAAGCTCCCTTTAATAATTGGGGTACCTATATTCCCATGTTTGTATTATCACCCAAAAGAGTTTGGCATGAAACCTGCAGCATCATTTTCAGGCGAAAGCATTACCTCATTGGGCATGAGTATGCACAGAGATAGATGGGCATGTCTTCAGAGTACTTTAGTATGCTTGACTTGTTTTGTTAAGTGTTTTAGCTCCAGCTTCTGAAACACTTGAAATCAATTAATTTTCAATGCTAAAACTCCTAATGCTCAAAATAGCCAAGCGACTTTCAGTCCTTGGATGCCCTCAGTTATGCTTGCAAGCGGCTCAGAAACCTCTGATTTGTTAGGGACTAATACAGGCCACACAATAAATATGTGCATTTGATAAAATAAAACCATACATTTGTTCTGTTTTCATTTAAATTTAATAAAATGCTATAACTAAAGGCTCATTCATGCAAATGCTTTGGCATAGTTAAAAAAAAGGGTATATGCGCTGCTATATATATATATATATGTACGTATATCTATATATATATATATATATATATATATATATTGTGGTATATGGTGGTATACCACCCTTTTGGGATCACCTTTTCTACTCTAAGACTGCAGGAGAGGTGTATGAAGCACACTGGAAACAGAAGATAAGTTTGAAACTGACCCGCAGTCAGTTTTGTTAAAAAAGTTGCAGAAGATAAAACAAAACAAAAATAAATCCTAGCCAGTCAGGCACTAACTAAACAGCAGGCAGATTCCTCTCTACCAGTTGGTGGCTAACCCAGCAAACTCAACACAAACATTCCAGCAACCTTTATTGACATGTAGTACAACAATGGCTCTCACAGGCAGCTTCCCTGAGCCCCAGGTCAGAGAGTGCTTCCTTCCTCCCCTTCCCTCTTTACCTGCTGCTCACAGCTGTGCAGTAATTAATGGCCAGACAAAGCCAAACTCTGGCCTGGATCAGAACACTTCTGAGTGACATGCAAAACCCAGATCTGGAATCCCAGAAGATGTGTTGCTGGTTAATCTCTCCCATAGGAGAGGAAACAAGGAGAAATATATCTTCCCTGCAAGATGACCCCTTTTTGCCATGTCACATATAACCCCCCCCCTCCACCCACTCAAGCCACCGAGGTTGAACAACCGACATTGAGAGGCAGTGGACTTTGACAAAGAGTCTGCATTTTCCTGGAATTTACCAGGTCTGTGTTCCATTGTGAATTTAAAGGGTTGGAGAGACGAGAACCATCTGGTCACTCGACTGTTTTTCTCTTTATTGTTACACATCTATTTTAGAGGGGCGTGATCTGTGACAAGCCTGAACTTCCTACCCAACAGATAGTACTTAAGGGCTTCCAATGCCCGCTTGATAGCCAAACATTCTTTTTCTACAATTGAATACATTTTTTCAAGTACATTCAGTTTCCTGCTTAAGTACACAACAGGATGCTCTTCCCCATCTTTGATTTGGGACAGTATCGCACCTAGTCCCACCTCGGAGGCATCAGTCTGAACAATAAACTCTCTTTTGAAGTCTGGAGTCACCAACACTGGTTGTACACAAAGAGCCTGCTTCAGAGTCTGAAAAGCCTTCTCAGGTTGGGGGTTCCACTTAATCATGACAGAACTTCTGCCTTAAGTGAGGTCTGTCAATGGGGCTGCAATTGAAGCAAAATTGGGAATAAAGTGCCTATAATAGCCGGCAATTCCCAAAAAGGCTCTGACTTGTTTTTTATTTATAGGCTGGGTCATTTTGGAATTGCCTCGATTTTAATAATTTGGGGCTTAATCACATCTTGACCAATGACATACCCCAGGTACTTGGCTTCCTCCATGCCTATATAACACTTCTTAGGGTTGGCAGTCAGTCCTGCTTCCCTGAGTGTGTCTAAGACGGCCTGTATTAGAGGCAGGTGGGTTTACCAGTCTAGGCTGTAAATGATTATTTCATCCAAATACGCAGCCGCGTACTGGCGATGAGGTCCCAAAGTCTTGTCCATCATTCTCTGGAAAGAGGCAGGAGCACCATGCAAGCCAAACCTCATCCTTTTGTACTGAAATGACCCCGCTGGGGTAGAAAAGGCTGTCTTTTCTTTGGCGCTGTCAGTCCGGGGTATTTCCCAACAGCCTTTTTTCAGGTCTAAGGTCGTCAGGTAGCGAGCTGTTCCCAACCTGTCAATAAGCTTGTTCAGCTGTGGCATAGGGTAAGCAATAAATTTATACACACTATTAAGTTTCCTAAAGTCATTACAAAATCTGATGCTTCCATCTGGCTTTGGGATTAACACAATTAGGCTCCACCAGTCACTATGGGATTCCTCTATTATTCCCAACTGTAGCAAGTTTCTAATCTCCTCGGCCACTGCTTTACGTCTTGCTTCTGGGATATGATATGGCTTTTGATTCACCCGAACCCCCGGTTCAGTAATAATGTCATGCTTGATGACTGTGGTTCGCCCAGGTATTTCTGGGAAAACATCCCTGTTTTTTACAAGAAAATGTTTTTCCTCATTTTTTTTGAGACAATGATAAGGTTTCTGTGACTTTTACCTCGGATACTAAGGGACCTGAAATGCTTTTTGGGACTGGCATGGCTACCAAAGTTTCCCTGTCCTTCCAAGGCTTGATGAGGCTAATGTAATAGATTTGCTCTGGTTTCTTTTTCTCTGGATGACAGATTTTATAATTCACCTCCCCTACATTTTCCATAACTTTAAAAGGCCTTAAGGGCACTCAGGACATGACTCACAGTAATCCCGGACATCTTTGTGTAACTCAGGCCAAAAGAACCTCCGGGTTATCCGTTCTCTCATTTTCTCCATCCCCAAGTGTCCACCCATTATATGCCTATAGGCAAGATCCAATACGGTTCTTATATAAGGTTTAGGAACAATTAGTTGCTTGATTACATCATCACCTTGTTTCACAACTTGATACAGCAATTAATTCCTTAGTCCAATTTAAGGGAAGGACAGTCTCGTATCTTCATCAACAGGTTTGCCATCAATTATTTTTACATTTTCCCGCACTCTATTCAGCGTGGGATCTCTCAATTGCTCAGAAAGAAAATCATCTCTTTTACTTCCAAATCAGGCATACAATCATGTGCATCTGCAGCATCAGAACTAGGCAATCCCATGTGCACTCTGTCCGTGACCTCAGTATCTGACTCTGCCTCCTCTTGTCCTCCAGTTATTACAGAGAAAAGGAAGGATATATCGCCTTCATTGGTCACACCTACAGTTTCTTCTTCTGGATTACTGTCAATTGGGACAGAACTGATTCCCACAGGCTGACCTTCAGAAACCCATACTCCTGACTCCTGTTTCCCACAACATCTAAAAGTATGGAAAATCCCTTCCCACCATGGCGTCATGAAACAATGTGGGAAAAACACCTACCGTATGTGTGGTCGAGCCCCAAAGGTTATAAATTTGGACCACAGCAGTCTGGTAGTCACAAGTATCCCCATGTACACAAATGACCCCTATAGTGTTAGGTTGGTATTTGAAGGGACACACAAACTTTTACCAGAGTTACGATGCTTTCTGAGTCCAGCAAAGCAGTGACAGATTTTTCATCAACTGACATAACACGCATTTGTTTCTCAAGACTGCTTTGGCTAGCTGCAGTACACACCACCTGAGCAAACAAAGACATACGTTTCTTCAGAAAATCACATTGCATTGGCTCATGGGTTATTGGACAATTAGCAGCAAAATGTCCTAACCCATGGCAACAAAAACATTTTTTATTTTCTCGACTCAGTATTCTTAAAGGCCATTTGGACCTTACTGCCCTCTTTGGTCCCTCCCTAGATCTTACACCTGGGGAGCCTGATTCATGAAGCCAAATCAGAAGCTCGACACGCACGCGTATTCACGATCCGGAATCAGAGCCCTAAAATCAATTCAACAACCAAATTCGAGGCACTGGCGTACTCGCACGGAAGTCATCAACTGAAGCAATCTCTCCGATGGATATGCACAGCCCCGGCAGTTTCACACTGGTGAGCATGCAATAAACTCACTGTTCCCCTAAAAAAGCATTCTTTCTAATGGCACACTTATTACCCTTAACCCTAAAAAAATGTTTGTACTGTTTAAATGTTTAAAACAGCTATATGAGCTAAAAAATAAGCATATTTTAAAATGACATTTCTTTTCTTTTAGGCAAGAGTTAACCGATTTCAGCTCCTCTACATAGGCAAATATTGCGACTTTCTGCAGGCTAAACCTCAGCTTTGCCATCGGACTAGATTTTCCCACAAAAGTCACAAGCACATACACGTTCTTGTTTGCTTCTACAGATATATGTATATGTGTGTGTATAATTAGATACATATATATTTAAATACTATGATATATATATATACACACACACATACACATACATACACACACATACAGAAAATACTTTTAACATTAAATCCTCCTGAACTTTATTTTATTTTATTTTTTTAATTTATTATCTTTTTACTGGTGTACAAATCTAAAGCATTGTATCAATAATTGATTATGGAATGTCCAATTGCAAAAAAAACAAAACAAACAGCTAATTTTGACAGACTGTGCAAGTGCTAATTGCAAGCGAATTTCTATCACCTCTGCGTTTAAATTTGAGCATATAAAAGTGTGTTGTCTAACTTGCTTTTGCCTTGTTTTACTTTTCTTGGAGGGGCTGTTGTTTTGTGTGTTATCCTAATTAATCTATGTTGCTGCATTTGAGACTTTGCTTACCATTTAGCACAATAGCTGCTTTTTTATTTTTTTTTACTTTGAATGTTTCGATGTCCGGTTTGCAATTTTGAAGTCAATGTTAATGCTATGTTATTGCGTTTGGGCCATATTGTTTGTTTGCAAAATTCTGCCTTTATTACCATTTTTCAATGTTTGTCCTGCATAAACATTTTCTAATCCAGTTTTCCACCCTTGATAGGTCAAAATTGCATATTGGTTTGGTAAGTATTTTTTGAATGCAATAATTGTTGGGCCATTTTTTAACTATTTTGCCTTTATATGGAAGTGTGGGTTTACATGTGTTTTGTTTGTTCTTATTAATTTTTTTGTCACGTAAATTTAGTGATGTGTGTTTTTTTATGTTTTTATATTTTAATGTGACCTTTTAGCAAATGTCTCTTTTGAATAAAGTTGCTTGTAAAATGTTGTCGTTTGTTATGTGATCTGCTGTCCAATCTCCAAGGACATACCGTTTAAAAAGTCAATTGTGAATGTTTTTAAGCTGTTCCTTTCTCTGAATTGTTTGAAAAAACAGCACAATTCTTGTTAAAACTCAGTTGTTTGATGCGCATAATTGTGCGCCAAACTTCAGGAGTGTGTACCTCATAGTTAGTTGTGCGCCAAGGTGGACCTGCTATGTGCGCGTGAACTGTGTTTTATCAGTTGTTATCAGAAATTATAGGAAGAAATAGGCAAAGAGGGCTTTTTGGACCATATTGCTTCACATGCTTCAAATTGAAAAGATTGCCTATTTGTTCCTATGATTTCTGATATCATGGGCTTGGCTACAAGCAACATTCATTGATGATATTGCTTCTGGTTAAAGGAGGAATCCTCCTTATGTGCTTCCACTACCAAGCTGAGGTGAGTAAGTCAATATATTTAGTGGGCCAAGATCTAAAATACCATTCAAACCTGCAGAAACATCCTGAAGGGATGGAAAAGCAAGAAAATGTTTGGCACAAAGTGGATTTGGTCTTGGAAGTTTGATATTCTAGTACTATTTGTTTTGTGCCAAACACCTAAATAATGCATACACTCCAGTATTTAATGAGCATTAGGTTAAGCAACAACTCAACATCTGTTCATTCCTAAAGCTGCGTTCACACGTGCAATTTTTGTCGTTGGAAAGGATCTTTCACGATCCTTTCCAACGACAAAGGACTACACGATGCATGAACGGTGCTGTACATACAGCACCGTTCTGCTCTATGGAGAGGGGAGGGGGAGAACGACGGAGCGGCACCCTGCTGCGCGCTCTCCCCCTTCCCTTGCATTAGGATCGGTCGTCGTTCATCGTCCGTGGATCCGCCAGGACGGTCGTTCGGACAATAGACAACGCCGACTGTACACACGCCAGATTTTCGCCCGATATCTGGCCGATGCCGATTATCGGGCGAGAAAAATCTGACGTGTGTACGCAGCTTTAGAGTGCTTGACCCTGCTTGTGAGCTTGGTAATCATTGGGGTTTTATGTTGTGCTTGGCAACCTGGACCTCCTTCCATTACCATCAGGTGTGTTAGAATGAGTATGCAACTCAGCTGGACAACTAACTGACAACCAGTTTGGACAGCAAGTGGAAGTGTGCTTGTATACAATAGGGCTAAGATCAGGCAGCACAGCACAATGACAACAAACCTATAATACTACCACAAATGAACAGAGGAGTTGTGTGGCTGCAAATGTCAGACTATTAAAAAAAAGAAATAGGAAAGAAATAAAAACCACAAAAATGTATTCAGAAAAGGACTATTTACATAATACATTTAAATACCAATATGTGACAACGGGACAAAGGCAACGAGGGGGGTCAAGTAGCACTTTGAAGTGGAAACCATGCCGACATTTGTACTAAATACTTGTGGAAAAAATGTTAAAACATTGCTGAAGAATTGCTAAACAGAAACTGACATTACAAACCATACGAAACGAAACGAAACATAACAAACATATGAAACGAACAATAATGAGGATTACAAAAAAATCCCATCAATGCATACCATCCAAGCAAACTTACTTGATTAAGCCACCCCCCCGCAAACCATTCCAGTTAAAATAGTACTTTTGAAAATGCATATATATTTCTATACATTTAAATGTGTTTTGACATACACACACAAGTGAAATCACTCAATGTTCCTTAATACATGTATTATAACATGTTTGCCTATAATCCTTTACTAAAATATTTGATTTCTCTAAAGCCAAACTAGAATGAAATTTTAATCAGGTCACAAATGTTTGTTCACGTGTTTTTTACAGTCATACTATTGTGTGATGACATTAGACATTAGAAAGTGCTACTTAGTAGATACCCAGCTTGACAGAAGTTAAGCTACGTACACACGTCAGATTTTTATCGCCCGATAATCGGCATCGGCCAAATATCGGGCGAAAATCTGGCATGTGTACAGCCGGCGTCGTCCATCGTCCGAACGACCGTCCTGGCAGATGCACGGACAATGAACGACGACCGATCCTAATGAAAGGGAAGGGGGAGAGCCGCTCTGTCGCTCTCCCCCTCCCCTCTCCATAGAGCAGAACTGTGCTGTATGTACAGCACTGTTCATGCATCGTGCAGTCCTTTGTCATTGGAAAGGATCGTGAAAGATCCTTTCCAACGACAAAAATTGCACGTGTGTACGCAGCTTTAGTTTGCAGTGTTGCAACCAAAAGAAAAAGTATCAAAACAAAAAGTGCAACAAATGTAACTATAAATGAAGCAAGTTTGTGAACTGGGCAGCTGAAAATCAATCTCCTTAATTGGCGCATTTGAGATCTTTGCTTATTTTTGCAGGAAACCAGCAGGCGAGTTCACTAGAAATCCGCCCCAACTTGCTGTAATAGAGCTTGCCGACCGTCACGTACGTATGCGCATATTATTGATAAATCAGGCCCAAAGTCTCTTCACAATCTGAAACAGTCTTATTATTTTTCCCAGGACCCAAATCCCCTGGAACAGTCTTACCTGGGGTTCCTGGAGATCTCTCTCGATGGGAGACAGTCCGCTCTGGCGTTGGAATAGTTAACAACTCCTCAGCTTCACTATACCGCTCCAGCATTTTCACAAGCTGGTCCACTGATTTGGCATCTTCGTGGGTTACCCATTGGCAGTGCTCGTAGATAACGATCCATAACGACCCGCTCGATTATCTCTGGAGCCGATAAGCACTCTGGTTGTAGCCATTTCCTGATAAGGTGTATAAGATCATACATTTGTGAACAGGGTGGTTTTCCCTGCTTGTACCCCTATTGGTGCACTCGCTGAGCTCGGACCGCTAGTGTTACTCCCAAACATGCAAGGATCTCCACCTCAGGTTCCAAATCTAAATAGTCTTTTTGGGATTCGCCAGTCAAAAATGGCGCAATATCCTGGCCCATTGTTCCCTAGGCTTCTCAAAAGTAGCAAGGTAAGTCGCCACGTCATTAGCCACTGTCATTTTCTGCAGAACGTGATTTGCACTAATAGTCCTACTGACAGTTTAGACAGGTACAGCGGAGTCCTCACTTAAGTTTGCCAGGCGTAGAGCTACTGTCAAAAAACCTATGTCTAAATGAACCTTATTGCAGATGCTCAGTTTACACCGCAGTCTGCACATGCTCAGTGCGTATCCTTACTCTGCACATGCCCAGTGCGAGCTTCAATTAGAGACTAGGGCCACACTATATGAAAGCCCCTGATTTCCTTCCAGTGCGGATTGATTGTGACAACTTCCTGGCTCCTGCTCCTCGCTACTCATGCATCCTCCGCTCTCCATCTGATTATCCATGTATGAGCTCCAAGGTTTGTCTGCAAGCTATTACACTGGTTATCTGCAAAGTCATTTGGACATCTATCACTTCTGTTTGTTTGCAAAGTCATTGGACATTTACCAGCATTGTTATCTGCCCAGTCATTGGACATTTACCACTACTGTTTATCTGCAAGTCATTGGAAATTTATCATTTGTCTTTTCTGCAAATAAACAAAAGAGGACATTTACCTGTTAATCAATACATGTGTATGTGATCTCCTGGGTAATCACCATCAAGATTTCCTCAAACAGAGTTCTATTTTTTTAAAGGCTGACAGTATCAATCCGCCCACTATGAGCTCAGGAGGGAAACCGTCACCCCTTGAGTTAATGGCCCAGCAAATTTCCATCCTTACTCAAGCAGTACAGAATCTGCATGGGGGGTACTCGCAACTCGAGAACCACCTGGATACCCTCCAGAATTATCTGACAGCCAGCCAACGCTCTGAAGTAGCCTCCGCTGTGAACTCTGCTTCCCCAGGGTCTGTGGCCCCTCCACCCCCGGACCGCGAACCCCAAGGTCTCTTTAGCGGAATACTTTAATGGAGAACGAAAGAATTTCCGATCTTTCAAGAATTGTTGCCAGTTGCTTTTTGACTTACAGCCACGAACATACCCTACGGCTGTTATACGGGTCAAAGTGGTAATCTCACTACTGCGGGGGGAGCCGCAGGCATGGGCTTTCCGCTTGATGGAGAAAGGTGATCACCTTCTCCACTCCTTGCATGGTTTTCTCAATGCTATGGGGGCCGTGTATGATGACCACAGACATGCAGCCTCAGCAGAACTAACCCTGTCCTTCGACTTAGTCTTCACTAATAACCCATCTACAAAGGGAGAGGAACCTATGCAAATTGGAACTATTCATCCACCCCTCTCTGACACAGAAAGACAGTGGCATAGAGATGAGAAACTTTGTTTATACTGCCGTGCTGCGGGACACTTTCACCTGAACTGCCCACGTCGCCCAGTGGGTAAGTCTCACTTACAGACTCCTATATTCCATCCTTTAATGACTGTGGAAAGAGGTTTATATCCATCTCTTTAATCCTTCAGTGGTCAGGAGGCCTCGCTGAGACTAATGCAATTATTGATTCCGGCGCAACTCATTGTTTCGTGGACATACAATTCGCCCACGCTCATAGAATCCCAGTTCAAGACAAAAGCCTTCCCATCGTTATTTCTTTGGCCAATGATTCCACTCTCCGTACCGGGCCAATTACCACTTGTACCACTCAAATGAAGGTACATACCCCTTCGGGGCATCATGAGCACTTATCCTTTGACTTGCTACCTTCACCAATATTTACAGTTATTTTGGGACTATCTTGGCTACAGATCCATGATCCCGATATCTACTGGTCCAAGGGTACCATTTCTTTTTCTTCTACTTTTTGCCAGCAGAACTGTTTTCGGGAGACCAAAGAATCTTTAGTAGTGGCCACCTTGACTTTGGAACATGAAGCATTACTCCCAGAGGTGTACAGAGAATTATTGGATGTCTTTGATCCCAAAGGGGCCAATACCTTGCCCCCTCATAGGCCATATGACTGCCCTATCGATTTATTGCCAGGGTCTACTATCCCCTATGGTCATATTTTCTCACTCTCTTATCCAGAACTCCTTGCACTGGAAACCTTCATTGAAGAAAACCTTGCCAAGGGATTCATCCAACTATCACAGTCACCAGCCAGACCTGCTGTCTTGTTTGTCAAAAAAAAGGATGGTTCCCTGCGACCATGTGTCGATTATCGTGCTCTGAACCAGATAACCATCAAGAACCAATACCCACTTCCCCCGATACCTGAACTTTTCCAAAGGCTCCTAATACCAAGAATATTTAGCAAGTTTGATCTTTGCGGGGCATTCAATTTGATCCTGATCAGACAGGGGGATGAATGGAAGACTGCCTTCCACTCCCAAGACGGGCATTTCGAGTATCTAGTAAAGCCCTTCGGTCTGTGTAATGCCCCAGCGACCTTTCAAAGTTTTGTTAATGACATTTTCAAAGACATACTGGACGTATATGTTGTGGTCTATCTGGACGATATTCTGATCTTTTCAGATTCCCTCGAGGAGCATTGTGAACAAGTAAAAGAGGTCCCTACTCGACTCCGGCAGAATCAACTCTTTGCAAAGATTGAAAAATGTGAATTTGAAAAGGATCGAGGCTTTTCGTAGGCTTGGATATCTCGGGTTAAGGCATCGCCATGAACCAAAGTAAGGTTTCGGCTGTCCTTGATTGGCTCGTCCCAACATCTCGCAAGAGATTCCTAGAGATTCCTAGGCTTCTCAAGTTTCTATCGAAAATTCATTAGGAATTTTTTTTGCATTGTACGACCACTGACTGATTTAACTCGGAAACAGAAGATTTTCCAAGGGAATGATAACGCCCAGCAGGCATTCCAGCATCTGAAGACACAATTTACCACCGCTCCTGTGTTGGCACATCCAGACACTAACTTGCCTTACATGTTGGAGGTGTATGCGCCAGAGCAAGCTGTTGGTGCCATTTTGTCTCAGAGACAAGGTGAGAAGCAAATACTGGGTCCTCTAGCCTTTTTCTCTTCTGAAATAATCCTCTTCTGCGTGCAATTACGATGTGGGGGACAGAGAGCTACTTGCAATTAAGTTAGCCCTAGAGGAGTGGAGATATCTCCTAGAGGGGGCTCTTTACCCACTTGTGATATGGACCGATCATAGGAATCTGGAGTACTTTTGGGCTGCCAAGCGTCTTCGGCCTCGTCAGGCCCGTTGGTCCCTCTTCTTCTCAGAGTTCAATTTTCACATATCATACCGACCGGGCTCAAAGCATCGGAAACCAGACGCCTTGTCTCGGATTCATTCCAGGTCTGAGTCCCCTGAACGTGGATAATCCTTCCAGATAGCCACTTTCTCCTGTTAGAGACACAATTACTGAACCAAATCAAAGAAAACTTCCAAGACACTTTCGCCTGATACAGAGGAACTCTTGACTCAAGAAGCAGGTTTTCTGTTACATCACAGAGGTTCACACTAGAGGAAAGCTCATGGGAACCTGCAACATCAGTACATGCCACCCGGTTAATGAATGACTTTCACCGCCAGCATCCAGAGAAACCAAGTCCAGAGGGCATCTAGAGGCTGCCCTTAAGGGGGGGGACACTGTCACAAACCTTTGTCTAAATGAACCTTATTGCACATGCTCAGTTTGCACATGCTCAGTGCGAGCTCCAATCAGAGACTAGGGCCGCACTATATGAAGGCTCCCTGATTTCCTTCCAGTGCCGATTGATCGTGACAACTTCCTGGTTCCTGCTCCTAATTCCTGCTCTCGATTCCTGGTTCCTGCTCCTCGCTACTCATGCATTCTCCGCTCTCCATCTGATTATCCATCTATGAGCTCCAAGGTTTGTCTGCAAGCTATTATAACCACTGTTTATCTGCAAAGTCATTTGGAAATCTATCACTTCTGTTTGTCTGCAAAGTCATTGGACATTTACCAGCATTGTCATCATTTCACCCGTTGGCGATTGGTGTCTTATTACACTGCTGTAGAATGCTGCTGGGCTGCAGAGGCCTGGATCAATGCTTTCATCACATCCTCCACTTTACAGTCCAAAAAGAGAGATGCCCGCATCCTCCACCATATGTGGTATACCACCCTTGTGGAATGACCTTTTCTGGGGTAAAATATTCTATAAGACTGCAGGAGAGGTGTATGAAGCACACTGGAGACAGCAGATAAGTTTGAAACTGACCCGCAGTCCATTTTATTAAAAAAGTTGCATAAGATAAAACAAAACAAAAATAAATCCTAGCCAGTCAGGCACTAACTAAACAGCAGGCAGATTCCTCTCTACCAGTTGGTGGCTAACCCAGCCAACTCAACACAAACGTTCCAGCAACCTTTACTCACATGTAGTATAACAATGGCTCTCACAGGCAGCTTCCCTGAGCCCCAGGTCAGAGAGTGCTTTCTTCCTCCCCTTCCCTCTTTACCTGCTGCTCACAGCTGTGCAGTAATTAATGGCCAGACAAAACCAAACTCTGGCCTGGATCAGAACACTTCTGAGTGACATGCAAAACCCAGATCTGGAATCCCAGCAGACCTGTTGCTGGTTAATCTCCCCCATAGAGGAAACGAGGAGAAATATATCTTCCCTTCAAGATGACCCCTTTTGCCATGTCACAAAATAAACTGTATATATATACTGTATATATCATAGCAAAAATCACCTTCACTATAGTACAACACACAGATGTAAACCATCTGTGCTATGTGGTGAGCTGTTTAAAAAAAAATATGATGACCTGCCAAAGCTTTTCAACTTTTTTATTGTGGATAAAGCTCGGAAGGGTTAGACCCTCATGTTGCGTGACTGCTTGGGTTTTTACCCTTATGTTGTCCTGGTGAATATTATCGCTAAGACATAAAGCAACATGTTTAGTTACTATCAAAGAGGAGAAAAACCCTGCAGTGGAGACCCTTGTTCTGGAATCATCTTTTGGGATGAAAATTTTGTTGAGTATCAGAAATTTTATCTAATTTCCTGTTGTGTCTTTAGGACATTAGGGGACATCTCCCTAACATATGCAGACAGCACAAAAAAGAAAAATTCTGATTTTCTGGTATTTGGATCCTTGCCTGGTATAATCAAAAAAAAATAGGGCTGAACTACATTACACAACTCCACCTTTTTGAGGTGGAATAAAGCAGATCATCCAAGAGTAAGCCAGATACTTACCCAAGGTGGCTTTCCCACCTTACAGGAATTACATGTGCCTCGGACCCAGGGAGGTTCCTCCTGGTTAACATATTTTCAATTGAGAGATTTTGTTTATTTTTTGGGTCCTATGAGAGATATACTTAGATCCCCTACTGGTTTTGAGCGATCATTTATAATATTTTACTAGAGGAACTTCGCCCAGGCACTCCTCATTTCATTAGATCGTGGGAAAAGGACTTGGGACATACTTTTGAACCGGATCAAATCATGAAATTATTTTATGTACATCGACTATCAAGGTCTGCTGGAGATCAAGAAAGATGTTAGAAGATATTAAGCAGATGGTATAGATGTCCACATGATATTCATAGATTTGATCCAACTTATTCACCAACATGTTGCCAATGTGGCAATTCAGCTGGATTGATGATACATATATGGAACTCCTGTCCTCCAATCACAACATTTTGGCAGAAAATTTTTAATGCATATAATAAGATCACAACCGAGAACTTAATTCCACATCCTGAAACTACTATACTGCTCATACCCCCAGGTTCTAATAAAGCTATTAAACAAGGGTTACTTCGCCACTTTATCACTGCACGACAGAGAGTGATTGCAAGACATTGGGGATCCCCCACTGCACCTACTATGAAGGAAAGGCTTAAAGATATAGATGATATTGCTTGTGGATCAACAAATATTATGGGAAGAATTAGGTTCCCAAGACTGTATGTCTTGGGATATGTGGGAGCTGTTTCAGGCATCCAATGATATAAAACCCTACCTTACCTAATGTAACTAGTTAATTGGTTTTTATTGGTCACGGAAGGAGTTACAGAGTAGATACTTCATTATGCTGAGTCTTTGTAAATTATGAACAGTTTATGACTTCTGAATATTTGTTATTTAACAGAGGTGAGTAGGACGTGAATAAGCTGTGATGACTGTTACCCAAGTTTACAAATATTATTTACTGGATATGTGGAGTTTCTGTATGCTGTAAGGATTTTGAATATGGCCTGGGAAATTAATAAACAGATGATTATTGAAACCTCTACCCCTTGGGTATTAAAGGGGAACCTGTAAAGATGTATTTTGGCAGTTACAAATTCTGACTTGTATTTTACGAGCCAGGGCTATCACCGAGATCCTGGCATCACAAACCTGAACCAATAATTCAGAATAAGAGTTCTGATTCTTCAGACTTGATGGATGTATACTTGTTCTTACTTGAAATTGAACCTCCAGATTCTGCACTTCTTAAAACAAAAAATATGCAATGGTGGCTTCAATAATGCCATGCCAACATATTTCATTTAGTTAGAAAGATTTAGAATGCACAGCTGTGTCAATTTAGCCTAAAATATAGGGAGCCCCCCTAGTTTTATCCCCATCACCCTGCACAATGCAAAAATCTCCTGTTGGTTTTCCCTAATCACTAGAGACCTAAGTTTAGCTGCCAGGTATTTTACAAGACATGTGTTTTATTTTCTAGGTAAATGTGACACAGTACAGCCTAATGTCCTTTTGTTTGCTGAGTGTATTCTCAATATTTGTTTTTTCACATGACATAAATGCTGCACAGTATTACTTCTTATACAGTCTGTATTCTAAGTATATTTAGCAGTATCTGTTCTTATCCCTTATGTATGGATTCCACACAGGATCACTTTTCTATTTCTGTCTGCTAAATGTAATTCTCAGAGGGTCCTTATTCTGTATGTATAGATGGTGTACTGTATCACTTCTCTTATTCTGTATGCAGAGTGTAATACTCAGCATCTCTTCTTATTTTGTATGCATAGACACTGTCCAGTTCCTTGCCACTCATCCCACAGGGGACTGAGTCTGGTTCTCAGTATATTTTTTTTTTCTTATATGAGGGGGTGCTGAGAAGTTCCTGTTTTTGCCCCCTTCCAGATGAAATAGAAAAATGAGTGTGGGGGCATATGACAGCCTAATATTTTAGTATGTATTTGTGCAAATATCAGGTCTTTGGGATTCTTAAAACTGTTTTTTCTTTTAGTTAGAAGCTGTGATGGCAGAGGCACAGGCAAGTTTCACGTCGTTGGAGTTATGAGCTGTCATTAAGTTTTTGTTTCTCCAGGGAAAGTCAGCAAAGGACATTCACACTGAGATGTTACAAACACTGGGGGAGGAGTGTCCTTCCTACAGCACAGTCAAAACTTGGATATCTCGTTTCAAGACTGGACATTTCACCGTTGAAGATGAGCCCCGCAGTGAGCGCCCCCCCAACCTCAACTGACCCGGCAACCTGCGATGCTGTCCATGAGCTGATTATTGTGGACCGGCGAATATCCACAAAAAAGATAGCCAAGATACTTGACATCTCACGAGAGCGTGTTGGGTTTGTCATCACCACTATCCTAGACTTGCGCAAGCTTTCAGCGAAGTGGGTGCCGAAATGTTTGAACAGTGATCGGAAGAAGGAACGAGTTGAAGCATCCAAAGCCATTTTGGCCTATTTTAAAGCTGCACAGGACTTTTTGGCTAGGTTAGTGACTGAGAAAGAAACCTGGCTACACATCCATAATCCTGAAACCAAGGAACAGTCAAAGGAATAGCGCCACAGCGGTTCGCAGCGGCCGAAGAAGTTACAAACCCAGAAATCATCCAAAAGAGTAATGGCGTCCGTTTTCTGGGACAAAGACGGTATTCTGTTGGTGGAGTACCTACCTCAGGGCTCTAGTGTCACCGGACAGTAATATACCTCCTGGACCAGCTATATGAGGCAATTAAGACGAAACGCCGAGGAAAGTTGACCAAAGGGATCCTTATTTTGCAGGACAGTGCACCTGTGCACACGTCCAACGTTGTGGCTGCCAAATTGAACACCCTGGGTTTCCAATTGGTTCACCATCCCCCCTACTCACCTGACCTGGCCCCTTCGGACTATTATCTGTGCCTGAATTTGAAGAAACACCTAAAGGGGTAATGTTTTGAGGACATTTCTGACATCAAAGATACTACTGAGAGCTGGTTTGCGGCCCAATTAAGGACTTTTATTTGAACGGTCTAGAAAAGCTGCAACTACGCTGTACCAAGTGCATCAGTCTTAGGGGGGAATATGTTGAATAAAGGTGTTATTTCGTAACTCTGGCCCGCTTTTTT
This sequence comes from Pyxicephalus adspersus, assembly GCF_032062135.1. NCBI lineage: Eukaryota > Metazoa > Chordata > Amphibia > Anura > Pyxicephalidae > Pyxicephalus > Pyxicephalus adspersus. Next base: position 37,839,765 of record NC_092866.1, read on the forward strand.
CTGGGCAAAGCCAGGAACTTCTCAGCACCCCATTGTGTATTTATATATATATATATATATATATTTATTTAGACAATGGCAGACAAAGTCAACAAGGGACCCATGTACAAGTCTAATTTATTGTTAGACGTGATCTGCGACCAGATCTACAAAAATGTATAAGGGATCCAGTCACCCATTTGACACATATCTAATATCGATTGCGCCTGAATTCCAGAAGGTCCTAGTGTATCTGCACTGTCTTTATTAATGGTTTGCCCATCCCTGTATATAGGCACAGTACCGGTTCTATAATTCAATATGCAGAGTCTTCTTCTCAATATTTACATCTGCTCTCCTTTCATAGGAACATTTTCTTTCATATGCACAATTTCCTTCATATGTTTGCTTAACATCTAATTGAATATTTATCTGTAAACAGTTTCCCAACACCAAGTATTTTTCTGTAAGGTGTACCACTCCTGAGTGACCTGAGAAGAGATTCTCACAGGACGGCATCACTTGTACCAGTGCAGTGGTTAGCTGCCACTGCTGCCACATTTAGTTTTAAATGTATTAATGGACAAAACACACATCATCATAAGTCATATATTGTGGCTTAACTCCTTGCATTGGGAAAAAAAAACACAAACCCCCTAATTGATTAATATAGTGTGTGTGTGGATATTGTCAATCACTTCTGTTAGAACAAACATCTTTGTGTGTGTACTGGGGAACTGAACATTATTCGGATTATTGCATTTGAGTTTATACTTTAATTACAGATGAATTGTTTCTTTGTGATCACTCTGGCCCGCTCCCCTTCCTATATCACCCACTATATGTAAATGAAAAAAGAGCCTGTAAGAACAGGTCTGGAGCATAGTGACTTTAGGAAGGTAGTTAAAGGCCTGCATGACTGAGGGAGACAGGAGGCAGGCAGTGAAGAGGTTTAATAGTAAAGGCCGGAAGGATAGCACCAGGGTGAAGAGGGAGGTGAAGGTAAATAGAGGTGGGTGGAGAATAAAGGGGTTAAAAGGACAGGATTTTGAGAGGGAGGGATCATTTTAGTGGAAGAGACAGAGTGAGGGAAAAGTTTTCACGCCTGCCCTGTTTGGTTAAGAGTCCAGTAAGTATGTTGCGGTGAGATCTTTAAAGGATGTTGGTTTGGGTAGTGGTTAAATAGGGGTGGGAGATTCCATCTTTGGTGTGGCATCTCCAAAAAGGTGTGTGTTAAGGATCATGGTTATTGTGTTTATGAGGTGGGACTGCGCTTGGTGGTGATATCGTTTCGGAGCTTGGTATAATGCAGCTGGGAGCATACATATCTTGTTGGCGCAGATCCCAGAAGGGGTTAATAGAAAGGGGAAATTTCGAGGACCGGTTTCAGGTTGAGTCCTTTGAAACACAATGCGGACAAAATCCCACAAGACGACAGTCCAGTCCATTATAATGAATCTTTTTGCTACTTTCCGCCTGCCTTATATTTCATAGGAGTTTGAAGAGTGGTGATTTCATCCTCACCTAGGCACTGGGAACAGAAATTTAGGGTGAAGTATGTATATTTTTAATTATTTCCTATACAGTTATATTTCATCTACATATAGTAAGTGTTTTGCAGAGTGGGCCTGGCTGCCATAAGCAGACTTCTCAGTTAAGAGGAAAGTCTTTTTTAGCATACTGTATATGCTTTTCCTGTGTACTTAGCCAATGTCTGCTATAGGCTTGTAATATTTATGCCTACATGTCTTTGGTTCTATTAGAGAGAGAATATTTGATCATCTATATATTATGTGTCTTGTTATTATAGTCTATTGTTGGACCGCTGTATCATTATACTTGAAAATAATGTGCAAATATAATATTCATCCACCCTTTTTGTGGCTTATTTCCAGTCTGGCAAAAAAACAGCTACAATGTGCCAGTAAAATGCAGCTGGCACTGATACTCTTTGTGGGTTTCAGGCACAGTACATGCTAATTTATTACATGATAGAGCAAAGTTTATAAAAAATGTGATATAAATCACTGTAATTTCTTTACCCTGTAACAAAAATAAGTACAGCTTTGCATATTTCATTACCAAGTCACACAATATAAGATTCATATGGCTAAGGCTGCACAAACATACACAGGTTGAAAGTCTATCTGTGCTCACAGCCTTCTTTTGCTACAGCTTTATGTACAGACCCTGCTGTGTGTGCAGGATCTAAATTGATGGGGTCTGTCTTGCGCAGGCGGCCCAAGAGAGATTCCAGCCACTTATCAGTCACTTGTGAATATAGCTGTAATTGAAGTGTGGTTGCACAAAAAACCTGTGAAAACAGCATGTGGCAATGTAGTGTAAGAAGAAAAGACTGGTCTTACTTGTACATATTTAAAGCTCAATTGCTGAAAAATATTACACAATAAAAATGACAACTATCCAATCATTTTCTTTTTAAAAAAAATTTAGAAAACATACCTGACTTGATTAGGCAAGAATATGATGTCAGGAGGGGAAAGCAGAGAGATACCCTGGTCTTTGACTAATACACTAATAGTGTAAAGGCAGTGTAATCTGCCCTATGTGTAAATAAATAAAATATTTACACGTTGAATAAACACGAGGGCTCAATCTACCTTGCGATGTGGGAACAGGTAGAATTGTGTTCAGAATAAAAGCAGTGTGTTGTAAAAAAAAAAAAAAAGTGATTAAAGCTCAAAAGCTTTCATTTCCATACATGGAAATACATTGGAAACACTGCACATTGTATTCAAAATCAAAACAGTAAGTACATTTAAACAAATTTGTGTTTTTCCTTTTCAGAAAGTGACAAGGGATAATTAGACATTTCTTGCCTCCAACCGGATTTTTTATGTCACCCCACAAGTTTTCTATTGGATTAGGATGGCCACTGAATTATGTCAATCTTAATGTTTACTGGTGAATTTGGGGATGTTGTCTTGGTGAAACACCCGTTTCAGGGGATATTCCTTCTCAGCATAAGGCAACAAGTATTTTGATGTATTCAGACTCATAGAGAAAAATGGTGAATACTCAAGCAATGGAACTTTTAAGGCCAATTGAATCAATCTTTAAACTAAATAATAAAATGAATTAAAACACACTTTATTTGATACATAAAAACACTTAGCATCTGTATACATCTCCTTATAGAACACTTATTGATGTTTCTAGTTTCGACGCGTTTCACTGCGTCTAAGTCCTCTTCCTCAGGAAAGGAAAGGAGATCTATAGTTTTAACAAATAATCAATAATAATATTCAACATTATAATATAAGACACTTTCCCAAAAACAAGCATATTGTTTATACACTAGTAACTAAAAGATTTCAACTGATGTAATAGATGCGAATTGCCACCCGTGGATCTCTTCACATAGTATAGTATTAGGACAGGCAGAAGGCAGCAGCAGGGACAGACTCCAAGGAATAACTTGTAAATACCCATGATTTTTAGCATCTGTATACATCTCCCTATAGAACACCCATAGATATTCCTAGTTTTGATGCGTTTCACTAAGTCTAAGTCCGCTTCCTCAGAAAAAAAATAACCAACATTAAACATATTTGTAACATTTGTACATATTAATAAACAATACAATATTGGTGATTTTGGGAGACTAAAAAAACTGTGAAAATGAAATTAAAAAAACTTTCCTGCATTAAGACAGAACCCCACTATCTTCACCATTGCTCAACAGGTTTCTCACGCAGGAAAAGTGTGAACAAATGTGTTTAAAGATGTTAGAAAATCATGAATCGTACCAGGTAATTTCCATAGATCAGATCCAGAGATTCTATGATGAATATTATTTGTTGATTTTGAAGGCTGTGAACGAAGGGAGAATTGAAGAGAGTATTTGAGTATTTAAACAACCAAAATCCTAGGTTGTGTCACACCTGTTCCTCACTAAAACACAGGCATCTTTCTCCTGCGCATGCGGACAGTTCTGATGCTGGACGTACCTCTGTTTCCAGGCTTTATGGACTCCGTCCATGCCGCTGGCCAATCAGAAAGTAGCCCCTTTACCAGCCCTGGCTATCTAGCTTGCTCGCAGACTCCATTCTGTATTAGTGTATCAAGTTACTAGTGCCTAGCTTCTGTGAACTAGTTCCTGTACACCTGCTGCCTAATCCAGTGTTTCCTGTGTCCACAACCTGGCCGTAACCAGCAGCACAACATCGTCACCATCAGATGCTCTAGGTATAACCTGGTCACGGTTTAGACTCTGCGTCTTGGTCCTTCTCAGAGCTAACACCGCCTCCAAAACCCCCCAGTGGTTCTGTCTCTCTGTGTGTGACAGTATGCACTAACAATGACTACACCTTCCCAGACCTCAGCAGGCCCGAACAAGCTACTCTCCCAGAGGCTCGATGCCCAGGAAGCTACCAAAATCCATGTGCTTTGCCAGCTTCATGTATCTGCTCGCCTGGATCAACTGCTCGTTTCTCCCAGTGCACCGGCTGAACCACCAGCACCAGGCCCAGTCTCCTGCCCTCACAGGGGCCTTGGCATTAAACTTACCACCTCCACAGCGATTCTCTGGGGACCCCAGGACCTGCTGTGGCTTCATCAATCAGTGCGGAATCCATTTTGAGTTTCAGCCTAATAACTTTCTCACTGACCGGGCCAAAGTGGCATATGTCATCTCATCATCATTGTCTGGAGAAGCTCTGGCATGAGCATCCCCACTCTGGGAGAGGAAGGATCCAGTTACCAGCAATATTGAAGCCTTCCTGTGCCTCTTCAGAAAGGTGTTTGATGAACCCGTCGCACCTCCTCCGCAGCCAGCGCACTCCTGCGTGTCCGCCATGGTTTGCTTATTGTGGGTCAGTTTGCGGTACAAATCTGAACCTTGGCAGCTGAACTCGCTTGGAACAATGAGGCGCTCCACGCTACCTTCTGGCAAGGCCTTCTGACTACGTGAAGGCTGAGTTGGCCAGTGGGGAGATTCCCTTGTCTGTGGATGATCTGATCTCCTTGGCCATCCAGATAGACATCCTCTTCCCGTGACTGGCACCCTCCTTTCAACTGCCTCTGCAAACTCCAGCCTTCCCTGTTCCCCCCGTCTCTGAAGAACTGATGCAGCTAGGCAGATCAAGGCTATCCCAAGAGGAGAGGTCCCAGCCTCTCTCATCCCTCGTCTCAGAAGGGACGTTTAATCAAGTCTTGTCCACAAAGGCCGGGAAACTTCAGAGCCTAGCATGCTCTAAGGGGGGCATGCTAGGTTATTCTTCTCTCCCCTCCAGTCAGTGTCCCTCCAAAGCCATCCAGCTGCGCCACTACAACTTCACACTTGCCCTTGAGGCCTTCATAGACTCTGGAACAGCTGGAAAATTTATCTCAGCTACCCTGGTCAGGGATTGCGCTTGGTCTACAGAGCCATTATCTCAGCCTTTATGAATTTCTGCAGTAGATGGTACTCCCTTGTCATGTGGACTGATCCACTTCCAGACCAGACCTATACAAATGTCAGTTGGTGTGCTTCACCACAAGATCAAAAATGTTCTTGTTCTTCCTCAAGCCAGCTCTGTAGTCATCCTGGGACTCCCATGGCTTCAACAGCATTCTCCTGTGCTTGATTGGACTACTCCTGAGGTATTGGCTTGTCACTCCTCATGCCTGGCCAAGCTCACACCTATCAGGCCTCTAGCTTTCTTTACTCCTGAAGTTGCTCTGTCCATTCCAATTCCAGGATGTGTTCTCTAAGCACAATGCTGAACAGCTACCTCCCCACAGGCCCTACAACTGTGCAATAGACCTTCAAATTCCACTCCTCCCAGAGGTTGGGTGTACCCCCTTAGTCTCCCGAAAACCAAGGCTATGACTGAATATATCAAAGAGAATTTGCAGAGGGGGTTTATACGCAAGTCCTCTTCTCCTGCTGGTGCATGGTTTTTCTTTGTCCAGAAAAAAGATATGACTCACCGGCCATGTATTACTACCGCGGTCTAAACGCTATCACCATAAACAGACGCTACCCTCTGCTACTCATTCCTGAGCTCTTTGACTGTCTCCGTGGTTCACAGATCTTCACCACACTAAACCTCTGAGGTGCATATAACCTAATTCGTATCAAGGAAGGGGATGAATAGAAAAAAGTATTTAACACCAGAGATGGCCACTATGAGTACCTAGTAATGCCCTTCGGTCTCTGCAATGCCCCAGTTGTTTTCCAGCACTTTATGAATGAGGCGTTTCCTGATTTTTTATATATCTGTGTTGTGGTTTACCTGGATGACATTCTCGTTTTTTCCCCAGACTTGCCCACTCACAGACAGCATGTCTGTCTAGTCCTTCAACGGCTCTGTGACAATGGACTTTATGCAAAGGCAGAAAAGTGCTTATTCGAACTCCCCCAGGTGCCCTTTCTGGGCTACATTGTTTCCAAAGAGGGTCTCACCATGGATCCTGACAAGGTTGCAGCAGTTGCCAACTGGCCACTACCTTG
>NC_092866.1:37846665-37848435 GCF_032062135.1 Pyxicephalus adspersus
CCCCCGGCAAGCCCGTTGGTCTTTGTTCTTTTCTCACTTTAATTTTGTGATTTCCTTTAAACCCGGTTCTGCTAACTCCCAAACAGATGCTCTATCTCTCTCCTTTGATCCACAGGATTCAGAGACTGCTGTGGAACCAGAGTTTATCATTCCTCCATCCTGCATTCTCGCCTTGACATCTATCCAGGAATCCGCTATCCCCCCTGGAAAACCCTGGTCCCTCAACTCTGTACTAAAGTCTTACATTGGGCACATGACTCCAAGCTTTCTGGCCACCCAGGCGTGCACAGAACCTTTACCTTTCTCTCCCGACAGTACTGTTAGCCCAATCTTCACAAGCATGTGACAGACTATGATAAGGCCTCTGCTGTCTGTGCTCAAAGTCTGCCACCTGTGCCCATGCAGGCCCACTTCTTCCACTACCTTTTCCCACTGAACCCTGGTGTCATATATCTATAGATTTTATCACGGATCTCCCTCCTTCAGATGGCTGTACGGTTTTTTGGGTAGTTGTGGACCGTTTTTCTAAAGTGGCCCACTTTGTACCTCTCCCTGCTTTGCCATCGGCTGCAGCATTGGTGCCAATTTTCATCCTGGAAATTTTACGACTCCATGGTATGCCCACTAATATTGTGTCAGATTGGGGGGTGTAGTTTCTAGTAGGGCCGCTTCTGAAAAGGCTTCTGCAAATCCCTTGATCTCTCTGCAGAATTCTCTTCAGCCTATCATCCGCAGACTAATAGGCAGACAGAGAGAATCAATCAGTCCTTGGAGCAATATCTTCGAGCCCTAGTATCCGCTCACCATGATGACTGGGAGACTCTGCTACTCTTGGCAGAATTTGCTCACAACAATCATGTTTGCACCAGCACTAAGGAGTCTCCATTTTTTATTGTCTATGGCAAACATCTATGCATTCCATCCCCTATACCCTGTTCCACTGAAGTTCAGTGCCCTGCAGAGGGATTTCAACTGTATTGGGGCCTCAACATCAGAACAGCTAGAACAGTCGGCTGTCAGTTACAAGAAGTTTGCTGATCGGCATCGCCGTAAGGCTCCTCTTCTTCAACCTGGGGACAAAGTCTGGCTATCCACCAGGAATATTCATTGCAAGGTGCCTTCTCTAAAGTTTGCTCCATGTTTCATCGGCCCTTATGTCATTTCTGCCAAGGTTAACCCAGTTTGTTTTAAGTTACGCATTCCTCTACATCTCAAGCTGCCCAATGCTTTCCATGTCTCCCTATTTAAGCCGTTGGTCCTAAACCGCTTTTCCCATCCCTCTCCGCGAGCTACTCCTTCAACCGATTCTTCTCAGGAACATGAAGTCCATCAAATTTTGGTTTCCAAAATTTCTCGTAAAAGGCTCATGTATCTGATCGACTGAAAAAAGTTTTGGTCCTGAGGAGAGATTGTGGGTTCGAGCTACAGATGTGTATGCACCTCTTCTTGCCAAGAGGTTTCATCTTCGTTTTCCCCTTAAACCTGGACCCCAGCAGGTGGGGAGGCCCTGTGTTCAGTTTTGTTGGAAAGACCTACCTCCAGATACAGGGAGTGACAATGGGGACATTTGCGCCCCAACCTATGCCAACCTGTATGGAATTAGTTAGGGAGCTCCTTTTGGAAAAGGCCTTGTCGATGTACTTCAGCCACGATGTCCTAATCATCTGGCAGGGCCCAAAAACATAATTACTGGACTTTTTGTATTAAATTCAAACTAATTCATACAACCTAAGCTTTACCATGCAATGCAGCACCTTTTCAATTTCATTC
>NC_092866.1:37848872-37854651 GCF_032062135.1 Pyxicephalus adspersus
TACTGTAAAATAAATGTTCTTGAAAACAATGTACTGCTTTTACACATAAAAATCCAATGTATTGCATTCAATACAGTTATTTTGTATTTAATGCAATACAAATGGTGATTTCCCGCCAGCAACGTACACACTCACCGACGTCACCGGGTGACTCAACATGTGCAGAAGCAGGAAGAAAGAAAGAAGACTGAGATCGCGGTGCTGGACGCCGGCAGATCAGGTAAGCGCTCTATTTATTAACCTTCCCATAGGTTTACATACCACGAGTGTGACTCGGGGTTACCACTTTTAGCAACTTTTTTCCACCCCGAGTCACACTCGGGGTTACCTCTAGGGAGGTTAAATACGGGTTGTAATGAACACCTGTTTTTTCACAGAATAAAAGACCTCACTTATTAAACTCCACAGGGCTATTATTTTGAAAAAGCCCTTTCAATTAGTTCAATCTACCATATGATCTGTAAAGTATTCATGCACTCTTCACAGGACCTCCACCTATTTCAAATTACACACCTTCCTTTTTACAGGCACCAAACAAAATCATAGTAGAAGAGTAGATTACCAACTGTGTAAACTCGAAGTTAGGATGTCCTGGGTTAAAGGAAAAGTTCTGATCCATTCTGATGGATCCATGAGCGCGACCACTATAGCAGTAAAGGAAGGAGAGCGCAGCTCATTCTCCCCCCTTCCCTCTCTATAGAGCAGAACAATGCTGTATGTATAGCGCTCGTTCCTTCATCAGTCGTTAACAACAATAATTGAAAGTGTGTACGCAGCCTAAGGGCACTTCTATTGTATTAAACAACTATCCCCCCCGCCCCATTACTAAACTTCTTATGCTTTATGGTCTTGACTATAGTTTTCATGACACAGCACCTTCATGTTCAGTGACTTAAACTTAACAAGTGACAACTTTTAACATAGGAAGGCTAATTCTGGCCAGAGTTGTGCATTAGTAATTATCTTGAATGTATTACATTTATACTTAACACCAGTATAAAATTATATCATTTTGTACTATATCTCATTTTTGAGCAAACCTTAGTTCTGTACTATTCTTTAGTACATGTATGTGGACTGCCTTATTTTGGTATATATTTTATTGCAACCCTTGCAATGTAGATACATTTTTGGACAAACTTCCATGGTGTTTGAGCTTAGGAAGCAAAGCTAACCTCAAATGTAATCCCCTTCTAGATACCAACAAGTCATGGCTAGCTATGCGGCTCTATCTAACACAGCACCCTCTTCCATACATTAAGGAGTCTGATCTACCACAAACAGGATGTAAATCTCTTCAGGCTTTCAGGTTTAGATTACATTTTTTGTTGGAATTGAGAAAATAAAGGTATCCATACATACAAAGTTAGTCACCTCAATAAAATAAATGATTGTGATGACAGATAGATGCCCACCCGCTAAGGGCTTTTAGGACAACACTTATCAGGCCAACTTGATTAGCATTTCTTTCCCCTATGATAGGCAAGGTCAGAAGTGTACCTCAACCATCTTACTAACTAAATTATTGCTGTAAATATTATTTTATTAGGATGTTTTTATATTGAGCCAACTTATTACACTGCACTTTACAGAGTCCCTAGTCATGTCACTTTCCATGCCTCAGAGAGATAATCTTTTAAGCCTATGTATCAACCTGTAGCACTGGAAAGCTTTGCATATGACAGTAATATATTGCCTACATGTCCAACTGCCCTAAAACACCCATGGGCAGAAAAACCCCAGTTTTTAAAAACTTTGCTTCAGGATTATGTTAAATTTTGGAGTCCCTCCAAACACAACATGAGTTAAGTACTCCTTTGATTAGGGAAGAAAAAATCCATTGAAATACCTATCCTTCTCCTCACTCTTGTAGGCTTTCCCATCCCTGTGACACTGGTCCCCCAAAGCATTTTCTATCCACTGCCTGGCCGGGTGAACATTTTGACATCGTTAGGTACAACAGCACTGTCAAAAAGTAGCAAGTAACATATACATAAAGTGACAATGTATATGTTTACTAGCTAATTTTAGAAGTACACATTCTTTTTAATCACGTCATCATTACAGTCAAAACATAGAACTAATACCTATAAAACAACCATGCGACAAACAGAATACTCAGAAGGTGATGAGCAGTGAATTATTAGTTTGTCAGTCATTCACTGCTCATTCCTTGCTGACTGCTTGTCAGGTCATTTATTTTAACTATAAAGAACATTTACTCCCTGTGTGTTTGTTAATCACTTTGGCATAACCTCTACATTTTCTATTGTTTAGCAAAAAAAAAAAATCCAGGTTAGGTTATCAGAATTACCATGCTGATAACATTGTGAAAATTACAACTGCAAGTAGAAGTTCTTAGAGATAGAAAACCATCGATTTTGTAAATGATTTATGATTCCTTACCATAAAGGGTCCACCTCATCCTACATCTGCATACACACGCTACTGAATCTATTCTCCCTTGAGAAGAGACGTTTAAGGGGGGGATGATCACCCTGTATAAATATATAAATGGTCCATATAGAGAACTTTCGCTGCATCAGATAAAATTCTTCATGCATTTTTTAGTCCTTTCCAGCACAATGGGAGCCTATTTATTATAGATTTGCTAAAAGGTTGACACATCACCAGAAATGGGGAAGCATAAGTGGTCCCTGAAACATGGGAGCTCTACAAAATGTAACTGTTCTTAGTTGTTGGAACTCATCAAGATTTTTGCAGGCACATCTGTAACCAAGCTCAAATTCAGCTGCATATTTTGCATCATTCAGAAAAAATAGCGATTAGTTTTAACAAAAGATGTAATGAATAACTATACCCCATATGAAAAAGAAATCATTTCAAAAAGAACAAGTACAAAAGTGTAATAATATAAATATATTGCTATTCACAATGGGTTTAATCAACTGCAGTGAATAGACTTGGATCTACCAAAAGCACAAAGTCATTGCATATTGCATAAGTGGCATATTTAATCACCTTGACATAAATAAAATAATCAAATGCTTAACATATAATACATTGACATGTTATAAATCTATAATCTTCCCTTCATGTTCCCTGGTTGACCGTGCTCATAATAAGAATCAGTCAGATTGATTTCATAGTCAACTTATGTCCTTTGAAAAATTAGTTGTCAGGCTGACCAGCTTCAGTATTATGAGCCCCTGATTTGAAAATATTTAGCCAGGGACTATAACTTTGACTTTCGTGAGCTACAAACATGCAGTGTTTTGGAAAGTACTAAAGCCAGTGGGTTAGAATAACATCCAGGCAACTAGCAGAAAGAAGCCATTAAGGGCAGCTACAGTTTTTATTTCCTTTAGATCAGTGGTTGTGAAAGTACTAAACAAAGGGGGGCTCTTCGGAGTTAGGATATGCAATGCTACAGAAGACTTCAGAGACTGCAGACATATTAGAGGTGTTTTGGAGACTGGAAACCTACTTCAAAAGACAGTGACTGGGGGCTTGATATGTTAGACTGATAGGAATCACTGTCTTTCTATCCCTTTGCAAATCAATGCTCCTACTCTAACTACAGGGGTCTGCCAAGGGTCAAACAGGAAGAATTAAAGGGATTCTTACTAATTAGGATAATTGGCACCAGGTCAGTAACAAGGCTGGGCTTAAAAAGAGCATCCCAGGATGCTTAAGGATAACAATAATTTGGTACATAAAATCATTAGGTTGAAAAAACAATATTGGATGACCTTAATATTCAGGCTTTTAGGTGGTACCACATTAAAACCAGACACAATTCTATTGTGGAAACACTGCATGGGCTCAGGAACAATTAAATCATTGTCTGTAAATAAAGTTCATTGTTACATCCACAAATGCAAAAAAATATCATGCAAAGAAGAAACCATATATAAATATGATCCAGAAACATTGCTGCTTTCTCTAGGCCCTTAGGTGAAGTCCTGTGGTCTAACAAATCAAAATGTGAAATTCTTTTTGGAAATCGTTGACATGTTCTTAAAGCTGAGGAGGATAGGGACCATCTGATTTATTATTAATGCACATTTAATTTTCAGCATTTGTTATGTACCTTTTTTTTCAGTATCTGTATAGGGTGTATTAGTGAACCTGGCATAGGTAGCTCATCTCCATATATGGGATGGCACCAATAATGCTGAATATATACAGGTTTTGGAGCAAAAAATTCTCTGTATGGGGTCATCCAGCCAATGTCTTCTTCAGGCCTTTGTTATGTCAGTATGACAATGCCCAACTACTCAGGTACTACACCGGCCTCCCTGCGGTTCAGACTTGTCACCTATTTAAAACGTTTTACACATTATGAACGAAAAAATATGAAAAAAGAAGAACCTGAACTGTTGAGCAGCTAAAAGTCCTATATCATGCAAAAATGGCAGAACATTTCACTTTCAAAACTACAGCAATCGGTCTTCTTGGTACCTCAATGTTTTTTCAGAATGTTGAGAAGAGGTGATGCAGCACAGTAGTAAAAAAAGCCCTGTCCTAACATATTTTAAAATGTGTTGTGGGCATCAAATAAAAAAGTAAAATAAAAAACAAATTTCCCACTTTCAACATCTGATATTTTCCATCTGTACTGTTTTCAATTAAGTTTATGGTTTGAATAATTTGCACACCATTGCATTCTATTTTTATCCATATTTTATATTGCAGCCTAACTTCTTTGGAAACTGAATTGTATGACAATCTATTCCTTCCACTGATGAATGGAGGCACCTTGCACATGCAATGCACCAGTGAAGATTACTTAGTGATCATAAAATGGATTTTTAATAACATATGGTGTATTTGTAGCCTTGCAGAATTTAAGGCAGCACAAAGGTATACTTTGCAGTTGCCTGATGCACACCTCCCTCCCAGTAATTCTAATGGCTGTGTAAAAAAAAAAAAAGGCCTGAGGTCACAGAAATTGGAGATCTGAGCCCTTCTATGCAGTCACTATTCTGCGTATTTAACACACCTGCTATATCCAGATAAGAAAGCCTGGTAAGCCTATTACCATCACCTGCCAGCCGACATTCCCTGGCACATATAAGTACATAGTCTGGAAATATTTTTAGTGCAGCAAGCTGCTCTCCATGTACACTTCTACCTTTTATTGTTTATATTGTGTACTGAAATTCTTTGATATTGCCATAAAAAGTTAATCTATGACAGTGTTTGTGGTCCTGTTTTTCTATTCATTAAAACAAAGGCTGTTAAATCTTCAAATGTAACCTTCTGATTCTGCAATAAATTAATTAGGCAAATAATTAGGTGTTATGCTAATGTAAAAAAATCACTGAACATGAATTTGTAGTGCACTTTATAGCAGGGATTAGCAAAAATAAACTTATTTGAAATGTTTTTTTTTTAATTTATTTTGCCAAAATACATATGGGAGTATTTATGAAGGAGTACATTTGAAATCCATGAACCTGTAGGAATTTCTAACATAGAATGCTGGATGGATGTCAGATTCACTGCTTTATATAACAAAAGTGCCTATATGTGGTATTGTCACCAATATTGCTCCAGTGGAAAGGTGGCTGGAGAAGAGGGCTGGCACCCATAGGAACATGTCTCAAAAGAAAAATGTAGAAAAGAATGCGGTTTTCTCAAGTAATCAAAGTACAGGTGGGAAAACTCATGTATTGCTAATTACACAGCTCCAGTATTGTTAACATTTCTGGGGGGTGTTGAGGACCTCGGAAAATATGTTACAAGTAAACAATGTTAAAAAAAATCATGTGATTTTTCCATAAACCAAAGTGACATTATGGTTAGAAAAACA
>NC_092866.1:37854949-37929106 GCF_032062135.1 Pyxicephalus adspersus
GTGTGCAAAGCAGATTTTACCAATGTGTGCAAAACATTTACAAATGCTCCTGCAGTAAAAGGGTTAAAGCTGTACATGTTTTATTTATTTTTTTAATAATTGAAAAATTATAAAAAATGGTGTGGGGTCCCTTTTTATTATTGAAACCAGATCTTTTTTCAGGAATGGAACTTGACTGGCCAGAAAAAGTAGATGCAGCACGTGTGTCCTTAGCAGACCCCCTATGTTGAGGGATAAATAACATCCCCAAAACCCATACCCTCAAATGGCTGTGGAGGTATTTGCTTAGATCACACTACTACTAGACTTTTAAATCAGCTAAATACATTACAGGATCAACAAAACAAGACGTGTAAAAAGCCTACAGGTAACGGGTCTGACAGTCTTTACCCTTCCCAGCATACTGTAGAAAAGAACTCCTATTTGTTCAGAATCAGTGGTCACTCGGCAGGAGTCCAATACACACCTACTGGGATATGTTTCCTTGCCTGGATTTAAAGGTTTCTGTATGGGGTCAAATCTTGCAGGACATACAATCTCGCTGCTATATTCAGAGCTATTTACAGCCTTGTGTGATAGCCCTACTAACTTCAGCAATGGGAGAGAGACCTTGGCCTATTCTTTACCAGAGAACAGGCTTTGATATATGTTTGAAATCTTTGATATGTTTGTTCATGAGGGACAAAGATTCTGCCCCTATATACTAATGAATTTAAAGAACAAAAGTTTTATCTTTCATAAAAAAAATTGAGTTTGAAGAGTTTGAATCAAACAGAGAAAATAATTGTTTTTTTGGCAATCAAAATGTGTTTAAAGAATTATCTATACATAGTTCATCTGCTGCATCAATTAGGTGATTAAATAATTGCATTTTTGAGGGCGTAGTCAATGTTAAGTGATAAGGGATAGACTCGGTTCCTGACATGTTTTACCATGTGACTTCTTCAGGGGAGGTTGAACACTATACAGCAAAACATCAAATTAATGTATAGTTCCATAAGCAACATACTGTACAATACAAATATACAAAGTATTATACATTATATACACCTTTTATGTCACTACGTAGATTGTATTGTATGTATGTCACATACTCACAAAGAAATATGTATGTATATGTGTGTGGGTAGCTTGTATTTTGTTAATGGAATTATATGCTGCATTAATTTAATGTCTTGTTGTATAGTACTTGTGAAATAGTGCCAACTGGGAGTTGTGGGTGGTGACAAACATATCATAAATCAACTGTCTTAATATGTTGATCCTAAATGATGCAGGAAATACACTTATTCATTCCCCCTAGCTGCTCCAATTCCAAGAATATTCGTTAAGACATTTTAATTAGCAAATTCAGGTTAACAGCTGCATATGTGTACACCTTTATACATTTGTATATTTACAGTGACAAATTGATTTTTTTATCAATAACTATTAACAAGAAAAACTCCCCATATCCTAATTTTCTGGTTCTAAATTAGTAATCCTCTTTTGAAAAGGTTGTGATAATGTAAAACAGAGCAGCCTTTGATCCTCTCCATTCAAGTGACCTCACAAGCAGGCTCTTATCAAGCTTGCACTCTGGCACTTCCTAGCTCCTCAGTCTGACTTTCTGCCACTTCCTGCAATGCAATTATGTATTGCATTGTAAAGGGTGTTTCATGAAAACGTTTGTAAGCTCTGCCCTTTTATGTGATACTGCTTGAACAAATCAGAAATAAATGTTTATATTGAGTTGGACAGGCTCTAACTTTCCAGTAGCTAAAGCTCGTTTAAGGTTTTGGGTCCTCTGAAGCATAACAATAGGAAAAACTCAAATCCTACTAGAATAGTTAGGACGGGGGGGATTCACCAAGCAAAATCGGAAGCTCGCTCACGGATTCGCGATCCAAAATTGGAGCCCTTCGCTCAATGTATCAACCAAATTCCAGACGCTGGCATATTCGCGTGGAAGTTATGAACCGAAATGATCTCGCCGCTGGAGACACACATCCCCAGCCGTTTGACACTGGCGAGCTTGCATTAAAAGTCACTGTTCCCCTAAACACTCATTCTTTCTAATGGCACACATCTTTCACTCAGCCCTAAAACAAAATGTTTGTGGTGTTCAAATGTTTAAAACATCTAGATAAAGATTGTGTATATATATATATATATATATATATATATATATATAAAATCCATCTAATTATTGTTGTATATATTTACACACATATAGAAATACTTTACCCTAAATCCTCCTCAACTTTTTTTTTTTTTTTTTTTTTTTAGTTGAATATCTGTTTACTGGTGTACAAATCTAAAGAATCGTATCAATAAATGATTATGGAATGTCTAACTGCAAAAAAACAAACAGCCAAATGTATTAGACTGTGCAAGTGCTAAGTGCAAGCGAATTTGTATCAGCTGTGCACTTAAATTTGAGCATATATAAGGACGTTGTCTAATATGCTTTTTCCCTTTATCTTTTTTTTTTTTTTTCCTTTGGAGGGGCTGTTGTTTTTTCTGTTATCCTAATTTATCTATATTGCTGCATTTGAGACTCTGCTTACCCTTTAGCACAATATCTGCTTTTTTTTTTTAACTTTGAATGGGCCATTTTTGAACTATTTTGGCTTTATATGGAAGTGTGGGCTTACATATGTTTTGTTTGTTCTTTTTAATTTTTTTGTCATGTAAATTTAGTGGTGTGTTTTTTTATGTTTTTGTATATGTTAATGTGACCTTTTAGCAAATGTTTCTTTTGAATAAAGTTGTTTGTAAAAAGTTTTTTGTTTTTTGGGGGTTTATGTGATCTCCTTTCCAATCTCCCAGGACATACAGTTTAAAAAATCAATTGTGATTGTTTTTAAGTTGTTCCTTTCTCTTAATTGTTTGAAAGGCTAAAAACAGCCCAATTGTCCTGTTAAAACTCAGTTGTTTGATGCGCATAGTTGTACGCCAAAGTGCAGGAGTGTGTAGCGCATAGTTGTGTGCCAAGGAGGTCCCGCTATGTGCGTGTGAACTGTGTTTTATCAGTTGAAAAATGCACTGCAATTTTGCACAGTCTTCATTCAGGTAATTTTTATTTTATTGTGTATATTTGCTTGTTTTGCTTCATATGCACTCATGCATGTATGTAAAGACATGAGTGCACATGAAGCAAAACATGTATGTATGCATTTAAATGTGTATACATATACCGGTACATGGAAAAAAGAAATTATAGGAAGAAATAGGCAAAGAGGGCTTTTTTTGGACCATATTGCATCACATGCTTCACATTGAAGATTGCCTATTTGTTCCTATGATTTCTGATTTCATGGGCTTGGCTACAAGCAACATTCATGAATGATATTGCTTCTCATTAAAGGAGGAATCCACCTTTATGTGCTTCCACTACCACGCTGAGGTGAGAGTAAGTCAATATATATAGTGGGCAAAGGTCTAAAAATGCCATTCAAATCTACAAAAACACCCTGAAGGGATGGAAGGGCAAGAAATATTTGGCACAAAGTGGATTTGGCCCTGGAAGTTTGATATACTAGTACGATTTGTTTTATGTAAACATTTAAATAATGCATACAATCCAGTATTTATTGAGCATTAGGTTAAGCAACAACACAACATCTGTTAATTTCAAAGAGTGCAAGACCCTGCTTGTGAGCTTGGTAATCAATGTGGTTTGATGTTGTGCTTGGCAACCTGGACCCCCTTCCATCACCATCAGGTGTGTTAGAATGAGTATGCAACTCAGCTGGACAGCAAGTGGAAGTGAGCTTCTATACAATAGTGCTAAGATCAGGCAGCGCAGCACAATGACAACAAACCTATAATATTACTACAACTGAACAGAGGAGTTGTGTGACAGCAAATCAACATGAGTGCAAATGTCAGACTATTTAAAAAGATAAAAAAACCATGACAATTTATTCAGAAAAGGACTATATACATAATACATTCAAATACCAATATGGGACAAAGGCAACGAGGGGGGTCAAGTAGGAGTTTGGTGACCAAGCAGACATTTGTACTCAATACTTGTGGAAAAAAAGACAAAACTTTGCTGAAGAATTGCTAAACAGAAACTTACATTACAAACCAGGCACAAATACACACACACACCAGTCCAGTTAAAATAGTACTAATGGGGGGGGCGTGTCCTGATGGCGGTGGAGTAGGACGCTCAGGATCCGAGCTCCGTGTTTCGCCTGGGGGAATTCTGTAGAGTCAGCGCTGCAGCGCCTTTATCCACAACATAATGGGTCCCAAGATTAAGGGGGCACAAAAGGGACGCTCCGGAGGGGGTGATTCCTCCTCCAGAGGCATTTCCAGCTTCTTCCCCACAGGCAGCCTCTGGGATCGCGACAAGGCCCCAAAAGCCGGGGGCTCGATTTTTGAAGACGCCCGATGAGCAGGCACCATCGGCGCGATCACAACACACAACAAGGGGCCGAATCACAGCAGGATCTGACTGCACAGGGATCGGATGACTCTAGCATCCCAACATTGGAGGTACGACCTGAATCCCCCACCCTCAGCCCCTGTACGTCACATTCCCTAGCAACATCCTTAGGCCATAGCCCAGCAAATTTGGATGTTGAGGAGGAGTGGGACTGGAAGGCCCATCTCCGTGCCTTACCTACCAGGCAGGACTTAGAGCACAGTATAGGGCGTTTGGAAGCGAGCTGCAAGGCAGAGTTCAATGCCTTGCGCGAGTCCATCCAACAAGTTACCAGCGCTACCACAGCTCTACAAACCCAATGTGCTGACCTTTCTTCACAAATAGTATCACACGCGGATATATTGAAATGCCACGAGGCCCAAATTAATATGTTGTATCTGTTCCATTCTGACGCTGAAAACCGCAACAGGCAGAATAACATACGCATACGGGGTCTACCTGAAACTGTACCGAATTCAGAATTGCTCACGGTGGCTCACTCTATATTTGATAAGCTTCTTGCTATCCCATCTGATGTTGATATAGAGATAGATCAGATACATAGAACCCTGGGCCCACGCAGTACAAATCCGCAACGCCCTAGAGATGTTATCTGTCGGATTAATTTTTTTAGAACCAAGGAAGATATCACGAAATAAGCAGGGGGAATCCACCAATATTGAATACGCTGGGGCACAGATACAATTGCTGCCTGACCTCTCTAAACACACTCTGGATCTTCGCAGGGCTCTTAAACCGCTTTTGACAGCTCTCCGTGACCGGAACATCCCATATAGATGGGGATTTCCCTTTCATCTCATTATCCGATCGGGAGGTAGAACTCTTGTTCTTCGCGAGCCATCTGACCTACCTCATATTGTACGAGATCTGCATCTTCCTGATATCCTATTACCTGAATGGCCTACAGCGGCTTCACTTCTCAACAACAAACCAGCGCCATCACAAGTTCCTCCACGACTTCCGCCTGACAGTTCTCCAAGCACCTTCACGGGTCATTCTTCGCCTCCTCCTCCTTCCACGATCTAGCCAGTTCCATGGGCTTTGCCAATAATTTTTATTGGATCTCGGGACTCCTCTAGCAATGTCCTTGGAATTTCCACCTGCCATCAAAATTTTTCTTTTTGTGTTTTTTAGGCTACCATACAACCCTTTTTTTTTGGATCTCAGGTTTCTATTTGCCATCCTAGTTTTTTCTGTGTTTCTTGGGCTACTAAACACCACCGGATCACTTCTGACCTCAACTTGCCTTACCGCCCGCCGTGCCTATCAGAGAGAACAATCAGCTTCTGACTGGAGCCTTGCCAGTGCTGCCAAGCATCATCGGACTACATCTGACCCTGTGCAAGATGTTTCTCCTCCATGCATCCCACCACCAAAGATTATACCTTTTACTCCAACCCACACAATATGTACTCCTGTATAGACTATATTTTGGCGAGCCACTCTGTACTTGATCGGAACCCTGTTACCTCTATAGAATCTTGTCCCTGGTCCGACCATTCCTCAGTATCCCTCTCACTCCAGATTCCTCTAATGGGCCCTAGAGAATGGACATGGAGGTGTAATGATTGCCTGTTTAAGGACTCTAATTTTGCAAAGGCGGTTTTAGAAGCAATTACCCCCTCCCCTACCTTTACAATGGGAGGCTATGAAGGCGGTGGTTCGGGGGTCCTACAACAAGGAACCCGGCTTAAAAGGATCAGATTGCAGGATATTACACTTACTAGTGACAAAATTCGCTCCTTGGAACTACATAAACAAAACATGGCCCCAGCCGTATTTTTAGAACTGACTGCTGCTAGGACTCACCTTTTGAAGCTGTACGACCTAGCATACCAACGAAATCGGGATCGCTTCCGCAAACTAATCTACCAGTATGGGGATAAATGTGGCCGATTGTTAGCGCGGGGCTTACACTCTCGCACTTCCACTACCTATATTCCGTCTATCCGGACTGCTAAAGGCGGCTTGACATCTATCCCTAAGGAGATCTTGCAGACTTTTCATAACTATTATGCCGATCTCTATCAAATCCGTCCTGCCCATGCAAGCCCACCCTCTCTACAAGATTATATAACCAAAACAGCCCTCCCGACATTAGATTCTGAGGTGATATCCCAACTGGAGACTCCGTTTTCCGAGGAGGAGGTCTCTGCCGCTTTACATGCTACACCGACTGGGAAAAGCCCTGGCCCTGATGGCTCTACACCGCGGTTTTATAAACTCCATAACCTTAATCTTGTTCCTTTTATGACCAAGGTGTTTTCTTCCATCTCCGTCGTTACGCCGTTTCCTCCGCAGAGTTTGGAAGCTCATATTACGGTCCTTCCTAAGCCTGGCAAAGACCATGCGGTTTGCTCAAATTATAGACCCATATCATTGATTAAACGTTGATGCAAACATTTTTTCTAAATTGATTGCCAATAGGTTATCCCCTTATATGCCCTCACTGATTCATCTGGATCAAACTGGGTTTATCTATGAAAGGGAAGCTAGGGACAATACTATTAAGACCATCCTGGTGACCCAATTTGCTAAGGGTACAGGTACTCCTATGTAACTACTGTCCATAGACGCTGAAAAGACCTTTGATAGGGATTGTTGGGAGTTTATGTATTCAGCATTACGTCAGGTGGGCCTGGGCCCCAATATGGTCTCTAGAATTGCTGCATTGTATTCCTCACCCAGGGCCCGGGTGCGGATCAACGGCACCCTTTCTGATTCTTTTCAAATCAAGAACGGTACGAGACAGGGGTGCCCTCTTTCCCCATTACTTTACGCCCTAGCTATGGAACATTTGGCTGTAGCCTTGTGTCGCAACCCGGATGTTAAAGGGATCAAGATAGGAGATACCCATTATAAACTCTCCTTATATGCAGATGATCTTCTGCTGTATATAACATCCCCCCATGTCACGATACCTTCAGTACTGAAGGAATTCGACGAATTCGGATCACTCAGCAATTTCAAAGGTAAACTACTCCAAATCCGAACTTCTAAATGTTTCCTTAAACTCGACCCAAATGTCCACTATACACAATAATATGTCCTTTCGGATTTGTCCAATTGCCATTAAGTATTTGGGTATAATGATACCATCGGACCCTTCTGCTTTGTTCTCACTTAATTATTCCCATGTATATAGTAAAATTCAATCCGACTTTCAGAAATATGACTCCCTGCCTCTTTCCTGGTTCGCACGCATAAACACTCTAAAAATGGACATTGTCCCCAGATTGTTGTATGTATTCCAAACGGTTCCCATATTTTTACCAATTGCATATTTGCGTAAAATACATAGGTTGTTTTTAAAATTCCTATGGAATAAGAAGCGCCCCAGATTGGCATTCGGCATATTGGTTAAATCCAAATGTAGAGGAGGAGTGGGGGCCCCTGATATTGTTTACTACTGTAGGGCATCGGTCTTAGTGCGCCTGACAGACTGGTTTCACAGTCGGGAGTCGAAAGAATGGGTGCTACTGGAAGATCTTTTGTCCCCAGTGAGCCTCCGGTCTCTGCCATGGGTGGACCGGTCGTTATTACGGCTGACATCCCCCATACCTCCACTTACTATGGATTTATTACGTATTTGGGATATTCTCCTTAGATCGGGCAAATTGTCTACGAGACCAGGGCCCATGACACCATTGTTCGATAACCCAGCATTTCCGCCGGCATTGAGGGCTGCCAAAATTTTATCCTGGTCCCCCTCCGAACACCGTCACCTAAAGGATATAGTTCATAATGGGCGGGTCCCCCCTTTATCCTCCCTAGACCTCTCATACAGAAGTAAGCTGCTATCCTGGCTTTCGTACAAGCAATTAACGTCTTTTATAGCTATTTTTACTGATCCATCCTTACTACACAGAAATTTGATGGAATTCGAACAGTTAGTTAGCTCACCTGTTCGCCCTCCCCATATTGTCTCAAGACTATATGAGCTACTCACACAAAATCCTGAGTATATAGGCCCCTATATACACCAGATACTGGGAGGGGGACTTGGCTGGTCTCATAACTGGAGACGACTGGGAAACATCATTTACCCTCACACACAAACTGGCATTGACTTGTAAAGCCCAGGAGGTTAACTATAAAATCTTGTCTAGGTGGCATTGTTGTCCTGTGGATCTGCATAGAATCTCTCCCACAAACTCGGACCACTGTTGGCGATGCCTGTCGCATAGGGGGACAATGCTTCATATTTGGTGGGAATGCTCAAAGATATATCGTTTCCGGAATGTGATTATTCAGATATTTAATGACTGCTCCGGTTTTACAGCACCTAATACCCCTAACGTGGCCCCTTTATCTATGATCCTGGAATCGCTTAAAGGTATTAAAAGAGGTGCCACGGCATTTTCTTACCGCAGCTAGAGTTCTTATCCCGAGATTGTGGAGGCAGCCTGTTGCTCCTTCTATAGCTGACTGGGTACTCGAACTTGAAAAAATCCGCCATATGGAAATGCTGGTGGCGGAAGATGACAGAATGGAACAATTTAAATAGTTTGGTCCACGTGGGATTGGTTTAAAGAATCTCCCCGACTCCAAATGTATTTATCTTGATGTTCTCGTATACTTGTTAGGGCACTATCTTTGTACTAAGAGTACATTTTTATTATTGTTTTCTGTTAGAAGATGTTTACCCACATATATAGCGATATAGGCGGCTTAAGATTGTTAGAACATTATTTATGGTCCACGCCTATATGAGTATTTTTGTTAATTTTTGTATATTTGTGTTGATTTGTTTTATTCTGATTCATGAAGGCTTTGACGGATTATCACTATGTTTATCAGAGTATATGCTGTATCTAAGATGGGTATTTTATGCTCATACGAAGCCAATGCCGTTACGGGTTAATAAGATTTCTGTGTTTTACGTTTTAATGTTTGCTATGTATGTTTGTCTATATTTTCTTGAAAACTCAATAAAGCTGATTGACACAAAATAGTACTAATGAAAATGCATATGTATTTTGACATACACACACACACACAAGTGAAATCACTAAATGTTCCTTATTACATGTATTATATCATGCTTGCCAGAACAGGGCGCAGGTGTCATTTCTCTATTATATCTATAGGAGTCATGGTTGTCACAGAGGTTGGATTTTAAACATGTCCATCTGCCTTAATTTATCTCCATTACAAGTTGGATTAATAAAACTAGTACAGTATCACAAGATGAGATGGCTGTACAATAATTTAAAGAGTACCTTTACTCAGAATTTTCACTTTACATAATATGTAATATTATGTAAAAAATATAGGATAATTTTTGCCAAAAAAAACCTGCCTGTCTTTTATGTTCACATATAAAGACTGCACTGAACCAAACCTTGCTACCACTGATTTTCCCAGTTACAATGTTTGTTTTCAAGGAGTTATATTTACAGTTTGTAGTAACAATGAGGATTCAACTTCTTTTGTTTTTAAACTCCTGTGTTTTCTAACTCCACTTGATTGCAAGCCACTTGTTTCACCAGCCAAGAATGTGCTCTTTTCTAAAAGACAAGGAATGTTGTACATGATATTCAATCAATGTAATGAAGCCATGCCAAAGAGGTACTAGACAGACTTTCCTATTAAACCAATATAGTTTCATAGAAAGTCCATAAAACGTAAATTGTCTCAATTTCCCGACATGTTTCGCTGCTGCTGGCTTCCTTAGGAAGAGGTAGAGATGTGCAACATACACCGAATATTATGGTTTTGCAAAGAATCAAAATTATTTTCACCATTAGAAGCTCTTTTGAAGGCTAACCACTTCCAGAGCCTGCTCCTTAGGAAGACCCTTATACCAACTGCGGGTAATAGTGACTAACCCCACTTTCCTGCAATGATCCTGGACCCCCATTCCACCCCCTGCTTTTCTGTAGAAGTCCAGGGCCTAAACTAAATCATGTTATATCTGTACAAATAAGATCCTTTGCTCTAGTTTTTACTTTGTCTGCACCTCTAATCTCAGCAAGTCTCCACTGAATCCTAATCTTCTTGCCAGTTCCCATGCTATTTCTCTGGAAGAAATCTGTTTCTGCCCTGCCTAGATAGCAACTATGGTTTTGGCACCACATTTTTTTACTCCACCAGCTACAGAAAGTCCCAAATATATCCAGCTGCCCTTTCTTTTCCCCCTATGCAGAATGGAAGGATTGAGATGTCACACTCTCAGAATGATTGTAATGTTTTCTTTCCTATGCAGAACAGAGGGATCGCATAACCCTCCCTTATGCAGAACAGAAGGATCATTATGTTCCCTTCCCTATTCAGAAAGGAAGGATTTGTGATGTCACACTTACCTATGCAGAATAGAAGTATTATGACATTACCAGCCAATGTGCAGAAACCAGGTGTATGGTATACTTTTTTACCTTATATTTTTGTGCACCCATCACTTTTATGATGAATTTGGAAATACTTTGTAATTTGCAAAAAATACATTTAGGTTTGTGTCAGGGATCATTTATAAATTCAGCAAGTTTTCCCTGAATCCTAATCTTCACGCCAGTTCCCATGCTATTTCTCTAGACCCTGGAGACCAAGTCACCTTATTTCTGACCTGCCTAGATATCAGCTATGGTTTTATTATCACATTTCTTTGCTCTGCTAGCTACTGAAAGTCCTAAATATATCCAGTATCACTCTGCTGCCTTTTCTTTAAAATCACTTGAACCATGTCATACATCCAGAGAATAATTTGGATGCCACAGATTTAATGGTATACATTTTAAGAAAACAAAGTTTATGTCATCACTCCTATGGTCTTCTATTGTTTCCCACTCTACCCTAAAGATTTATTCTGTTGTTACCACTTTCCTTTTTGATCAAAAGTGTTATAACTTTTGTGTGTTGTTCCCATTGACTGCTCTCTACAAACCATAATTCTTTCTGTTAATTTTCCTTCCTTAAAGGTGAACTATACTCTAAACATTAAAAAAAAAAAAAAAAACACACCTTCAGTTACACAGGGCAGACTGATCGCTCCAGGGGTGTCCAGCATCTGGTCCTGCATCGTTCAGAGTCAGCGCTCTGGGCGCCATCTTCCTCTTCTCTTCCGGGTTCTTCATCCTACATCACCCGACCCAGGCACGAAATTAGGTGACATAGGATAAAAAAAAAAAATTAATGTGCATCTCACTGTGCATGATGTGCACTCAGTGTGAGATCAGCAAATTTTGCTCTTTGAGCAAAAAAGCCCCTTCTGCGCATGTCCGAAATGGTGGGGCATGCGTAGAAGGAGTGCCCAAAAGCCTCTCAGGATGCCTGATGTAGGTATCCCTGGAGGCTTTGCGCTCCCATTCATTCTCAACTGACTAGACAGCCGAGAATTAGGGGGCAGTGGTGCGCCCTTTTTTAAAAAAACACTAAACAAAAAACAGAATTATGCGTTTAATGTAGCGGTAGCGCACAGCTACCCATGAGGAAGCCTACAAAGGGCGAAACGTGTCAGGTAACAAGGCTGCATGCAAAACACCCATACCTCTTCGTGTTCTTCGTACATATGGTTAGCTTTATGCTATACGGAAATGATAATACCACTAAATAGATTATCCAGGTCTAGTGTATAGTTACTGGACCTCAAGGAACAAGGTCATACTGAAATATACTGTACAAGCAAGCAAATATTGTTTATCTTATGAATATGTAAAAAATATAAGATTTTTGCCAAAAAACCCTGCCTGTCTTTCATGTTCACATATAAATACTGTATTTCAGGTTTGGCAAATATCCCACTTAAGGGAACTTTCACTTACAAAAGATACCTTTCCAAACACGTCCCTAGAATCTCTTTGCATTTTCCAATTAGTGCACAGTCTGCCATATGTTTGCACAATTGGGGCAACAGCTCCCAAGTGAATACCGCTGTGACAGATGTGAGCAGGTTGCCCTTCTGGTATCCCACATTGGAGAGCTGGGGAAGCACATTTCAACACTGAAACCAGTCCATCACCTTAATAGGGGTCTCCTGCTCACTTAGCAAGTAGTTAATGGCTTAGATGTGGAGGGTGGAGAGGTAAATCAGGATGAGCATGCAGGGAGTTGGGTTACTGTAACTAGAGGGAGTAGTAGGGGCTCCCAAAAAAGGAAGGCCAGCCCTGTGTTTGAGCACCCTAAAATATTTGCAAAGTTATGTGAAGATGTGCAGGTGGCAGACCCAGTGGTGGCAACTCTAGATGTTATGGCTACCCCTAACAGCCGGAAGAGCAGCCCATATAGTAAGGGAGGGGAGGGAAATGCAGGAAGGAAAAGACAAATGGTTGTCATAGGGAACCCTATGATCAGGAGGACTGATAGAATAGTTTGTTGCCCGGATCCCTTTAACCAAATGGTTCGCGGTCTCCCTGGTGTCAGGGATCGGCATGTGGTGGACCGAGTGGACAAATTACTGGGAGGGGCTGGACAAGACCCAGCTGTCTTGGTCCATGTTGGAATCAATGACAAGACATTAAAAATCAGTTTAAAAAACTAGGTTTCCAGTTGAAGGACCTCCAAGGTTATGTTTTTTGGAATATTGGCTGTGCCATGCACAACACAGGAAAGGCAGAGGGAGCTTTGACAGCTAAACGCAAGTCCTGGTGCAAAAAGAAAGGGTTTGGGTTCATAGTGCACTGGGCTGACCTTTCATTGGGGTACAATCTGTATGCCGGAGATGATTTGCACCTAAATGAAAGGGGTCTGGTGTGGACCTGTTCACCAATGCTGGAAGTCTAGCAAACAAAATAGGGGAGTTGGCAGCCTTAATGAGTGAAGAGCATTATAAATTAAGCCGCATACACACTTGCAATTATAGTCGACTAAGCACTCCAGGATGCATGAACGATGCTGTACACACAGCACCGTTCTGCTCAATGCAGAGGGGACGAGCGACGGAGCGGCACCCTGCTGCACTCTCTCCCCCTTCCTTTGCATTGCGATCGTTCGTTCGTTGTTCCACGTTCACGGATCGGCCAGGATGATCGTTCGGATCGTACTGTACACACTTCAGACTCTCGTCCGATATCGGCCTTGAGCCGATTATCGGGTGAGAACCACTGGAAGTTTGTACGTAGCTTAAGTTGGCATTGCTGAATCCTGGCTTGTTCTTATGAATATAACTGGGCTATCAATATTCCTGGGTATACGCTCTTTCGTAAAGAGAATGGTGGTGGTGTCTGTCTGTATGTGAGAAGTGATCTGAAAGTGAATGTGAAAGAGGAAATTGCGGATGGAACAAGCGATGAGGTTCAGCCATTATGGGTGGAGTTGAATATGAGGATCCATAAAACACCATTAATTTTTGGAGTCTGCTATAGGCTCCCCAGTGCTAAAGAAAGGAATAGAAAATAATCTACTAGCACAGATAGAAAAAAAGTGTTTTAATCATTGGAGCGATTTCAACTCCCCTGAGACTGACTGGTGTAATGGCACTGCATGAACAGTAAAAGGGAGGAAATTTGTGAATTTAATAACAAGATAATTTTATGATACAGTTTATTGAAGCCCCAACTAGAAATTATATTCTGCTGGACCTAGTTCTTTCTAACAATGCAGGGCTTATAACAAAATTGCATAATAAAGAGAACTGGGTAACAGTGACCATATTATAATTTCATTTAATGTAAGCTGTAAACAGGAAGCAAAAACAGGAAAAAAAACACAATTAATTTTAAGAAAGGAAATTTTCCATTATTGGGGGGCCCTGACTAGGAGACAATATTATCCTCAAAGAACAAAGAATGGGAATGTTTCAAGTTTGTACTACAAAAGCACACTGAAAAATATGTTTCAATGGGTAAGAAGTTTAAGAGGCTAAAATTAAAACCGATGTAGCTCACGGCTGATGTTCAAAAAGCCATAAGGAACAAAAAAGGGCATTCCAAAAATATAAAAATGAAGGATCACCTTCATCATTTGAAAACTATAAAGAAAATAACAAAAAATGTAAAAAAGATAAAATGTGCCAATCTTCAAAATGAAAGACAGATTGCAAAGTAAAGTAAGGGAAACCCCCAAACTTTTTAAAAATATATTAATAGCAAAAAGAGCAGATCTGATCATGTAGGCCCCTTAAAAGTTGTCTCTGGGTAGGTAACTGGGGATAAAGGAAAAGTTGGATATACTAAACTCTTTTTTAGCTCTTTGTACACAAAGGAAACTGGCAGAGCTCAAGTCCAAATTCATAATAGCAATGTAACTGCCTTGAGTCAATGAGTCACAATGGCTCAAAATTGATATGATTGAGAAACAGTTGGGCAAAATTAAGGTTGACAAAGCATCAGGACCTGATGGATTACATCCACATGTCCTTGAAGAGCTGAGCTCAGTTATTTTAAAGCCATTATTTCTAATTTTAGAGACTCTTTAGTCACTGGCATCCATTTAGTCAATGGATTGGCGTTCGGCCAATGTGGTTGCTATCTTCAAAAAGAGAGCAAAGTCATTACCAGGTAACTACAGACTGGCTAGTTTAACATCCATAGTTGGAAAGGTCCTAGAGAGTTTGATTAAGAACCACAGAGGAGTTTCTGCTAGAAAATAATATTATGTGAAAGTTATTATTATGTGATATTTTAGGGGATAGTCAGCATGGCATCAAGAAAGACCGAAGTTGTCAAACACAATTACTCTCTTTTTATGAGAAAGTAAGTAAACAGGTAGACAGTGGAATAGCAGTTGATATAGTGTACTTGGACTTTTCTTAAACATTTGACACCGTACCCCTCAGATGGGTAATATGCAAGTTAGGGTCAATAGTCTTAGAAAAGTCAATCTGTAAATGGATAGAGAACTGACTTAAAGATCGCATCCAGAGAGTTGTAATTAATGATTCATACTATGAATGGTCTAAGGTTATTAGTGGCGTACCCCAGGGTTCGGTGTTGGGACCTTTACTGTTTAACATCTTTATAAATAATATAGAGTTTGGGATTAAAATTACTGTTTCTGTGTTTGCAGATGACACCAAACTATGTAATGGCATTAAATCCATACCGGATGTCTATAATCTACAAGCAGACCTGGATGTACTGTTTGATTGGGCAGCCAAGTGGCAAATTACATTTAATAAAGATAAATGTAAAGGTTTGCACTGAGGGCTAACATGCATGCTTCATACTGTCTAGGGGGAAAACATTTGGGGGAGTCAGAAAAAAAGATCTGGGAGTTCTGGTGGATCATAGACTTAATAACAGCATGCAATGCCAAGCTGCAATATCTAAAGCTAGTAAAGTACTTTTTTGTATTAAAACAGGAATAGACTGCAGAAATGGAGACATAATCCTGACCCTTTACAAAGCATTGGTCAGACCACATCTGAAATATCCAGTCCAGTTTTGTGCACCAGTTCGCAAGAGAGACATTGTGGAAATATTATTATTATCATTATTATTATTCATCAGGATTTTTATTGCACCAACATATTACGCAGCGCTGTACATTAAATAGGGGTTGCAAATGACAGACAAATACAGTGATAAAGGAGGAGAGGACCCTGCCCAGAAGAGCTTACAATCTAGTAGGTGGGGGAATTTACACACAATAGGATGGGGGATATGGAGTGGTGGAAGTAATGATGGTTTCAAAAGACAGAAGATGGGAAAGGCAAGTTTGGAAAAAAATGGGTTTTGAGTTCTCTTTTAAATGAGCAGAAAGTAGGAGCAAGCCGAAAAGGGTGAGGAAGATCATTCCAGAGGGTTGGGGCAGCTCTAGTGGAATTAAAGAGTGCAGAGAAGAGCAACTAAACTAATAAAAGGAATGGAGGAGCTAAACTATGAGGAGAGATTAGCTGAACTAAATCTATTTTCCCTTGAGAAGAGACGTTTAGGGGGAATAAGATCACTGTGTATAAAAATATAAATGGTCCATATAGAGAGTTCTCTTCCCAATTATTCACTTTGAGATCATTACAAAGAACAAGAGGGCACTCTTCATCTTGAGGAAAAGAAGTTTAAGCTCCGGATAAAGAAGGGATTCTTCACTGTAAGGTCTGTGAAAATGTGAAATCGGCTCCCTCAGGAAGTAGTTTCAGCAACTACTATAGAGCGGTTTAAGAAAAACCTGGATGTTTTTCTTAGAAGCACAGAATATAACTGGTTAATAAGGATTTAAAGTAAAGATAACAGACTGTTGATCCAGGGAAAATCTGATTGCCTCATGGAATCAGGAAGGATTTTTTTTCCCCTGTTGAAGAAAATTGTACCAGAGTTTTTTTTTTCCTTTTTCCTTTTTCTCTTTCCTCTGGACCAACTATGTCATATAGGGTTTTTTATCTGGGATATATTTATTTCTCTAGTGGTTGAACTTGATGGACCTATGTCTTTTCAACCTAACCTACTATGTAACTGTAACCTACTAAAATTGCCAAAAGCCCCTCTGTTTCTTTGCTCTCTATTTTGTTCTTTGCAAAACCTGCAATGCTGGTGTCAAAACTTTGACAAAGGCTAATAGTAGAGACAGAATCAAACAGAGCACAATCTGTATCAAGAACAAATAGTACAGACAGAATCAAACCGTAAGAAAATAGAATCAAACCATTTAAAGAAAATAGCTGCAAATAAATTTAATGCCAAGAGCAATGCAAGAGACCATTCTGGACAACCTCAGAGGCCAAGGTTCCACTAAGGGCCATTTGAGGAATTTTACAAGGTCAGAAGGATGAAGCCATAAAAGAGATAATGGAGTTGGGGTGGAAGGCCAGAAGTCAGTGTGTACTAGTGAATAAGCTCAGATGTTTATACAGTGCACCAGTGCTAGCTGGTGAAGGAAAATGTGGAGAGGGTGGAGACCATGGCCCTGATTTATCAATGAAATGCATGTACACTCTGGTCGGCAAGCACTATTACCGCGAGTCGGGCCCGAGTTCAAATTAACTCGCCTGCCGGTTTCCTGCAAAAATAAGCAAAGATGTCGATTTTCAATTAGGTGATTATTTTCAGCTGCACAATTTTTTTTGTGTAAGTGCTACTTTTTTAAGTTACATTCTACTCAATCACAAACTTGCTTCATTTATAGTTACATTTGTTGCACTTGTTGTTTTGATACTTTTTCTTTTGGTTGCAACACTGCAAACTAATTTCTATCAAGCTGGATATATACTAAGTAGTATTTTCAAATATCTCATCACACAATACTATGACTGATAAATATGTGAACAAATATTTGTGACATGAATAAAATTTCATTCTAGTTTGATTTTAGAGAAATTAAACATTTTAGTAAAGGATTATAGGCAAACATGTTATAATACATGTATTAAGGAACATTTAGTGATTTCACTTGTGTGTGTATGTCAAAATACATTTAAATGTACAAACTGGTTGTCAATTAGTTGTCCAGCTGAGTTGCATACTCATTCTAACACACCTGATGGTGATGGAAGGAGGTCCAGGTTGCCAAGCACAACATCAAACCACAATGATTACCAAGCTCACAAGCAGGGTCGCTTGGACAGGTACTCTTGGAATTGAACAGATGTTGTGTTGTTGCTTAACTCAATGCTCAATAAATACTGGCATGTATAGATTACTTTCAGGGCCAAATCCACTTTGTGCCAAACATTCTTGCTTTTCCATCCCTTCAGAAGGTTTCTGAAGGTTTGAATGGCTTTTTAGACCTTTGCCCACTATATATATTGACTATCACACTTCAGCTTGGTAGTGGAAGCACATAAAGGTGGATTCCTTCTTTTACCCAGAAGCAATATCATCCATCAATGTTGCTTGTAGCCAAGCCCATGCCATCAGAAATCATAGGAACAAACAGGCAATCTTTTCAATGTGAAGCAATATGGTCCAAAAAGCCCTCTTTGCCTATTTCTTCCTATAATTTCTCTTTCCTATGTATATGTACACACATTTAACTGCATACATGTTTTGCATCATGTGCACTCATGTCTATACATACATGCATGAGTGCACATGAAGCAAAACAAGCAATATACACAAAAATAAAAACATACCTGAATGAGGACTGTGCAATAGTGCGGCACAATTTTCAACTAAAAACACTGTTCACACGCACATAGCGGATCCGCCTTGGCACACAGCTATGAGCTACAAACTCCTGAAATGTGGCACACAACTATGCGCATCAAACAACTGAGCTTTAACAAGACAATTAAGCGATTTTTAGCCTTTCAAACAATTCAGGGAAAGGAACAGCCTAAAAACAATCACAATTGACTTTTTAAACTGCATGTCCTGGGAGATTGGAAAGGAGATCACATAATAACCCCCCAAAAAACAAACACAAAAAAAACCACACATCACTAAATTTACATGACAAAAAAAAATTAAAAAGAACAAACAAAACACATGTAAACCCATACTTCCATGTAAAGCCAAAATAGCTCAAAAATGGCCCAAAACATACTTACCAAACCAATATGCAATTTTGACCTACCAAGGGTAGAAAACTGGATTAGAAAATATTTATGCAGGACAAACATTTCAAAGTGATAATAAAGGCAGAATTTTGCAATCAAACAATATGGCCACAAACACAATACTATAGCTTGAACATTGACTTCAAAATTGCAAATTGGACACTGAAACATTCAAAGTAAAAGAAAAAAAAAAAAAAAAAAAAACTATTGTGCTAAAGGGTAAGCAAAGTATCAAATGCAGCAACATAGATTAATTGGGATAACACACAAAACAACAGCCTCTCCAAGAAAAAAACTACAGAAGGAAAAAGTAAATTAAACAACACCCTTATATTTGCTCAAATTTAAGCGCACAGGTGATAGAAATTCGCCTGCATTTAGCTCTTGTGCAGTCTGTCAAAATTGGCTGTTAGCTTTTCTTTTTTTTTTGCAATTGGACATTCCATAATCATTTTTTTGATACAATCCTTTAGATTTGTACTCCAGTAAACAGATATTCAATTAAATAAAAAAATAAAATAAAGTTGAGGAGGTTTTAATGGTAAAAGTATTTTCTATATGTATATATAGATACATATATAATTATGTACTACAATAATACTACAATAATTACCAATAAGTGAATATATATATATATATATATATATTTCTTTATTTATTTACCTATTTTTATTACAATAACTATAGTAATTACAATTATATATACGGTATTTTTCGGCATATAAGACGCACTTTTTCTTCCCCAAAACTGGGGGAGAAAAGTGGGTGCGTCTTATACAGCGAACACAGTTAAAAAAAATTTTTAAAATTTCATACTCACCCGATACCGCGATCCCGCGATGCTGCATGCTTCTCCTCTCCTCCTGGCTGCAGCGCGTAACCCCGCGATCCTCCTCCTCCTCCGAGAAGCCCGCACACGTGACCCGCGATCCTCCTCTGAGAAGCCGGCGAGAACTGCGCCCTCGCGATCCTCCTCTTCTGATAAGCCGGCACATGAGACCCGCGATCCTCCTCCGAGAAGCCGGCAAGAACTGCGCCCCGCGAGAAGCACTGCGATCCCGGAAGGGATGACCAGTAAGTAGCACGCTGACCGGTAAGTGGCACGCTGACCGGTAAGTGGCACAGGGTGATCAGAAGGGGTGAATTGGCACAGGGTGATCAGAAGGGGATATAATTATATATGTATATATATTTTTATACATATATATATATATATATATATATATATATACACACATATACATATATATATATATCTATAGAAGCAAACAAGAACATGTGTGTGCTTGTGACTTTTGTGGGAAAATCTAGTCCGATGGCAAAGCTGAGGTTTAGCCTGCGGAAAGTCGCAATATTTTCCCCTAGGTGGCTTCTCCGATCAGGCGTCGTAAGCGTTTAGATAGGGGCCTATGTAGAGGAGCTGAACTCAGTTAACTCTTGCCTAACGGGAAAGAAATAAGTCATTTTAAAATATGCCTATTTCTTAGCTCATATAGATGTTTTAAACATTTGAACAGCACAGACATTTTTTTTAGGGCTAAGGATAATATGTGCACCATTAGAAAGAATGCTTTTTATTTAAAAATTAGTTTATTGCAAGCTCGCCAGTGTGAAACTGCCAGGGCTGCGCATATCCATCGGAGAGATCGCTTCAGGTGATGACTTCCACACGAGTACGCCAGTGCCTCACTGGATCGCGAATACAAATGTGCGAGCGAGCTTCCGATTTTGCTTGGTGAATCAGCCTGCATATGCCAGATACAAGCAGCAGGACAATTGCTGAGACAATCTAGAAGTAATAGGCAAACGTTTGGATAAAAAACATCCAGACATTTATGCATCCAAACAGAAATTTTTTACATTTTTCATTATTGTTTAATTATATCATTATAAATTTTAACTAAATTGAACCCCTTACACCTCTGTATAGCAGCATAGAGCTCGGTTTCTCTGAATAATTATTCATCTCTAGACTGACCTGAAATTGTGAAATTCAGCTGCATACATCCTAAATTATCTTGATTGGAACCAATTTCATATTGGATTAGGATATGTCTGAGAGCAATCAGATATTGACAGGTGCATTTGACCTGCAGTTTACCTGGCTTAGTAGTGTGCTCCAAATAAATTGTTACTTACACCCTTATAGCCATATGTTTTCCTACAGGCCATACAACTCCAAGATTCAAGTGGTCTCAGGTAATCAAATACACCCTCATCGGTTTGCTTAATATTTCTTGTTATTGATCTCATTTACACAGGTCATAATGCCCTCATTCTGCATAGGGGAGGGTGATGTCTGTTCTACATAGAGGAACGTAATATCATGATCCTTTTATTCCCCATATGAGATAGTACCATTGGGATTTCACTGGGGATAGTGACCTCATGTTTGTGGATGCCCTTGATTGCCAAGTTATGTAATAATATTCATTTTGCTGTAGGAAAAAAAATCTACAAGTATTGTACATTCAAACAACTGCTAGTTTTCCCCTGCCTGTCCAGCCCAACAGATTCAGCCCACAGGTTTATCATCATGCAATTCGTGGGTGACTCTCGCTACTGTTTGCGTTAAGGTGCATGCATCCATTTCAGAGGATCTGATTGGGTGTGTACGGTCATTCAGTGATTGTGGATTTTTCTGTGATACACTTTCTCATGCCACTTCCTGCATAGTTTGAATGATCGTTCAAAAGATCGTATCTAGTGTGTACATTATTGGTGGGTTATGTTTGAACAATTGTATCATTACAGCTTGTACAGAATTGTGCATAAAACGATTGTTCAAAATAATCGTGAATAATCATTAATCGTTTGTTTTCAAACGATAATTATTGCACGTGTGTACCTAACCAAAGCTTTTGCAGTTTAAGAAGAGCATTAGAACAAGACTACAATTTGCCATTGAGTATATGGCTCAAGACCAGGTCTTCTGGAAAAATGTTCTGAGGAAGGATGAACCAAAAACAAAATAGCATTGTAGATATGGGTGGCACAGTCTGAGGACAGGAGAAGAACCTCACACTAACCATAAAGCATGGTGGTAAAAATGCTGCTCAAAACCTTTGGGGTTAGAGAGAAAAACATGAGGTCATCCTAACCTCCCTGGCAGTCTGATTATATAAGTATTTTAAAATGTCAAAGCGGTACATTTGACATTTCAAAATACTTATTATTTTAAATTTCCCGCCTGGTCCCACCCCCCAGCTGCACACTCCTGCCCCCAAGCCGTATACTTACACGTCCCATGCCCACCCGGCATCTGCGTCCCCTGGCCTCGCGTTCCCAACGTTCACACGCCGGGGACGCAGATGCCAAGCAGGCATCGCCAGGCGACACAGATGCCAGCTGGGCATCGCTGAGGATGCAGATGCCAGGAGGGCATAGCTGGAGGACGCCGTGGGCACCGCTGGAGGTTGCTTTCCAATACCATTAACAGTTCCACCCTGAGTGTAGCTCAGGGTTACTGCTTTTGGTACTGAAAATTACCCTGAGCCACACTAGGGATTACTGCTAGAGAGGTTAAGTTACATGTGAAATGGGGTCTTCAACACAAAATTAGTATACATGGCTCAGAAAGAAAAGGGGTATGGTCTAGCCTAGTTAAAGCCTTGATATGCTTCAATAATTTTCTATTCAGAAAAAGAATAAATAACAAAAAGAATATAAATAACAGGATACGGGTATGGTAAGTGCATTGTGAATACAGCGGAATACAGATTGACCTATCAACGAACAATGTGTAGTCATACATTTTGCATGGTTGTCAATTTTGATGATGCTTCACAGCACATTATTACATTTATGGATTTTTTTAACTCATCGTTAACAAAAAAAATACTGGTCAAATATACTCAAAACTTTATTATTTTATTGGGATGATCATACATCCTGTAAGAAACAGACCATGATGATGGCCTGGTCTAGGAACCATGTACGGGAAAACTGAAACTGACCCTGATACTCAAGCCATTATCAAACTCCAGTATCAATTATGTCAGCCCAACAGGTGAAGCAGTAATCTCATATTCTTTAAAGTGTATTTGTAGTAGGACCTAGTTCAAAAACTCTGCAAGTTTTGTTTCTTTATATATTAAACAGAATGTGGCAAGAAATCTAAAAAACTGAAAGGAATTTCCTAATAGACAGTTGTCATCAGAATAAGTGTTTCTTTTGAGTTGTAACAACTGTCACAGTTTAAGGGTTTTTCCTCACTTTGTTTCCAGTGGTCACCAGGACAAATATAAAACCTGACAGGAGTTCTAGGCAGTCACCACTAAAATCACCATTTAAAATACTTCAACCTGTTCGTCTGAAAAAGTTTGGTATTTAAACCAGTCTTTGCATGTTCCATCACTTTCTGTTTTAGTATAAAAAATAAAACATCCTGTTAAAAAGATTATTAAAAAAAAAATTAGGTGAGCCGGTGGGTTAGTTAGTTTACAGATTAATGTTTCTTTTACAATATTTTTTTATTTTGAACCGTTGACACTCTGTGGTACTGCCCTGTAATTGAGGGCGTCTTCTAGGAACTTGCGATAGTCAATCTAGTGTCACAAAATATGAAACCTATCAATTTTTGATTTGCTCTATGTGTAACATAGTACGAATTAGAATATAGACTCTGATCCACAGTTTCGTCGCTTTAGGGCAGCACCACCAAATATGGGTCATAGTACCCTTGTCGGCACAATTTCTGAATCATTGTGGGGAATATCTAGGAGCAAGTTTGGCTGTCCGAGATGGCGTAAGTACCAACGATAGAGGACTTTATAGGACTTTTCTAATACAGCGATATTGAGTGAGTATCTGGCAGTGAATACCCATATGTCTTCCCAAGTTACATCATCGATAGTAATATGTAGTTCTTTTTCCCACCTTAGCAAGGGTGGATAAGATGAGAGTTTGGTAAACCAAATTTACCCACATTAGAGGGGTGAGTGTAATAGTATCACAATTAACCAGATCTAAGTCTGGTTAATTGTAAAGGGCAATGCGATGTCATCGGGGACAGGTTGGGCCCCAAATAAATGCCTCTATTTGCGATTGAAGGGAGCGGATAATATGAGATTGCACTGCGATTGGAAGGACTCTAAAAAAAAAATAAAAGACGTGGAGGATAGGTCATTTTTATTGTGTTTATGCACCTAAACCAGGATATAGGTAGGTGTTTCCGGGCATCTAAAGAAGATTGAAGCTGTTTTAAGAGAGGCCGATAGTTAGCTTGGTACAGCTCCAGGAAGGAAGGAATCAGGTGAATTCCCAGGTATGAGAGTTTGGTAGTCCATGTGAAATCAAAATTTTCTTGCACATTTTGTAGGGTATTCCTCTCTAAGGAAACATCAAGGCTAAAGATTTGGATCGGTTAACTTTTAACAATTGTCTAAATCGCTGCAGCACTAATAGTAGAGAGAGAAGGGAGAAGTGGGGTGAGGTAAGATGAACAAAGATGTCTTCCACAAACATTGATAGTTTGTGATCCATCCCTGCCACCTCTATACCCTTTAAATCTTGATGTTGTCGGGAGACTGGTTGTATTTTTCAGCACACGGTTTCCCCCAGGACTTGGTGCACAAGGGATGGTGCCTGGTCAAGGGCTGGCAGAGGACCAGGAGCCCACAGACAAGACAAGGCATTTGCTTTAATATTCTCAGATGCAGTGGCAACGCGAAGTGGAAAAGAGTTTGCCCAGCACTTCCCAACACGTGCATTCCCCAATATAACAATCTGCCCAGATTCCCAATCAAATACTGGATTGTGTTTTCATAACCATGGCAGAGCTAAAATTACAGGGGACGAAGGAATGTTCAGTAGAAAAAAATTTAACATTCCTGAGTAGGCAGAACCCACCTTAGCCAAAACCTCAGGAGTTCTGGATGTTGGTTTTCCCTGTTGCAAAGGAGATTCATCTACAGCAAATACCCATTATGACACAGTATGAGTAGATTAACAACTGGAATTCCAAGAGAGCGGGCCAGAGATACATCCAAAAAATTACTAGCAGCACGGCTATCAAGCTATAGGCATTCCTGGATAGCGGTGCTGCTATTAATTTTATGCTCAACCAGGAATCCAAGGCCTTTTTAACAGATATTAGGAAACAATCACATTTTGGAGGAAAGTTTCCCTGACTTCTGAGGAAAGGATAACACGAAGTGACCAGATTCC
This sequence comes from Pyxicephalus adspersus, assembly GCF_032062135.1. Classification (NCBI taxonomy): domain Eukaryota; kingdom Metazoa; phylum Chordata; class Amphibia; order Anura; family Pyxicephalidae; genus Pyxicephalus; species Pyxicephalus adspersus. Next base: position 37,879,927 of record NC_092866.1, read on the forward strand.
CCTCAATACAAACAGAGCTCTTCAGTCCTTCTTAACCTCTCTGTGGCTGACAGCCTGCAGAAGCCCAACTGCATTGGCCCCTCAACTAGAGAGGGAGTTGGGCTTGACTCAGAGGTAGTGAGTGGTCTGAAAGAAGCAGTAGGTCCAGAAAAAAGTTCCATGCAGTGCTCACGAAGTCTGCGGTCAATCCTAATGTCCAATTGAATAGTCTTATCCAAGAAGTCTGATAAAGGGTGGTTGACAAAAATATCCTTAATGACATTGGATAGACCCAGGCGAAATTGTCTCCTGAGTAATGGCTCGTTCCACTGTGAATTTACAGCCCGGTGTTTTCCTCCACTTTCAGGACAGGGTCAGCATACAGAATACACATGGCCTTGAAAAATGCATCCAGTGAGGAGAGAGCTGGGTCCCCTGAGGCAGATTGAAGGCCCATATCTGGGAATCCTCCTGGAATAGGAAGATGACCAGGCCAACTCTCGGAGATTCAATCCAGATGAGAGTGGCCACAACTCGAAATATAACTTGCATTGCATTCATAAAAGTATCACATTTGTGCCATTCACCTGGAAGAGGAATCTTGGGTTCCCCAGGAGAGGTCGGTACAGCAGGATCTGGATCCTGTCTTTAAAGGTCCTGAGCAGCAACGCGCTGTGTTAATTAGTTAACAGCATGTGTCAGAAACTGCACATGTTGGCAGAGATCCTCCATTACAGTGGGTAGTTTTGTTAGCCTGTTGTAATGTACGGCCCTAGTCCAGCAACAGTACTCGACAGACACCAGTCCCCCAATCTAAGGCCATACTCTTCACCTATAGCAACCCCCCCGCTCAGCCTCAGGAGACTGGTTGCGTTTCCCAGCACTTGGTTGCCCCCAGGACATGGTGCACAAGGGATGGTGCCTAGTGAAGAGTTTGCAGGGGATGCCAAGCATAGTATATATCAGACTGTACAGCTAAAGGGAAGCAGGAGATGCTCCAATTTTTTTCTCCTTGCTGCTGCTGCTGTTGCGAGTGACATCGCTGGACAAAATAGGCAGTGTGGGATACTGTATTGGTGCACAGCATGGAATTGCCGGCCCCATAAGTATTTGCTAACATGTACAGAGTTTTTTTTATATTTTTTGGTTTAAAATTGCACTTAAACAATGTTTTTGCTACAAAGCACATATAAGCTATTTGCTCATGAAAAAAAATTTTCAGTGTTGTACATTTGTACATGTGACACTGAACAAATTGAATCACAAAACAAATAAAAAAAAATTTCAATGATAAAAGAAAAAAAAAGCTGAAAATAATATGTGAAAAAAGAGGTAATTAAAGCTGAATATGTTTAACTAAGGGCTACCCTGGGGCTGAATATGATGCAGTCATTTTTTTTAATGGTATTTGTTTGTTTTTTGTACTTGTAAGGTTGCTTTATAAATGCAGCAGCTCCTGACAATTGCTGTAAGTGAAACTTTGTATATATTTACAAAGTTTACATAAATGATGGCTGTAGTGGTGAACATTAATGCGGACCTAAACTCAATGATTTTACTTTACACAACCCTTTTATATAAAGTAAAAATCTTCTTCTTTGAAGTGAAGCACCTCCCCTTTCTGTCTTGATCGCAGCGGCATCAAGATTGAATGGGAGTGCACTGCCTCCCAGGATACCTACGACACGCATCCTGGGAGACACTTGGCTGCTCCTTCTGCACATGTCTGATCTCAGGCATGCACAGAAGGGGCATTTTCTTCACTAAGGGGAAAGAGATGCCAACCTCACGAATGGGCAGTAAAATCAGCTCTTTTCCCCGTTACAGCGGGCTACATTACCCGACTCGCACCTGGTCAGGTGATGTAGCAAGAGGAAGGAAGAAGACCATAGGCGGTCCTGGAACAAAGAAGAATTCCTAGATGGCACGAGACCGGATTGAGGAAAGGTCCAGTGCGATTGAGGGATCTGCGGGATTAAAAAGTGTGATTTTTTTTTTAATTTTTAGGTTTAGTTCCGCTTTAAGCATGTCATTTGCATCAGTGAAGGCAAGCAAACAGGGCACAACTTATGCTCTGTGCTCTTTCTGTCATATTTTTTATCGTAAGTGGTTTCCATACTCCACTCTACTTCAGATTTTGCACTTTTACAACCCCCGATTTTTATAAAAAGAATGATCAGATTTTGTATTGGTTAGTGATCAATGCTTTAATTACACAATTACCAAAAAGTGGTAATCTGCAGTTGCATTCAATTGAATGAAGCAGAGGATCACCAGCCACAAAAGTAACAATGCTGATAAACAGCAAATTAGTGAAATTAACATTTCTATCCTCTATTGGGCCACATGGCCTTCACCACTATTGTGTCAGATTGGTACATTTGAGGCCCACACATACTCACGTTTCATGCCCGCCCGGTATCTGCATCCCCTAGCCTCGCATCCCCAACGTTCACATGCCAGGCATGCAAAGCCAGGGGACACAGATTCCGGGCATCGCCAAGGGAACGCTGATTCCGGCCGGGCATCGCCAAGGAGACACAGATGCTGGGCCAGAATCGCCAGATGATGGGACCAGGTAAGCCCTCAATTCCATCCCAAGTATTGCTCGGGGTTACCGATTTTTGTAACAAAATTTTACCCTGAGCCACATTCGGGATTACCGCCAGGGAGGTTAAGGTACCGAACGCTATTTGGCAATTAACATGCCCAGCCATTCATTCATTTGCACATTAAAAGAATTGTCCGTCACCTGATTATCCACAGATATCAATTACAAAACATTTTCCTCCATTCCTACAGCTCCCAACTATCCTGTTTTCGCAGGGACAGTACTGGTTTTTGGGAGCTGTCTCGCTGTCCTGAGGAGCTGTGTAAAGTTACAGGGACGCATAAATTGGTTTTCACTTATGTGTAATTCCAGGGCAGCCACTAGATGGAGCCAATAGCGAAAAGAGTGCTAATTTTCAGTAGACCATGCAGAGCTCAGCACTCTTCCTCCTTCAGCTTTTAGGGGCCCACGATAGGTGAGGAGACAGCAGCAACGCTGGAGGATAAATGGATGGATGGATCATACATGGTGGGGAAATATACACATCACTGAATTCTGAGAACGTAAGTATTAGTAATAGAATAAATATTTTTTCATATACATGTTGTGGTGTTCATTTTTTCTAAGGCTCTTTTAACCTTTTGTGGGAATGGGTTTACACATTCCCTGGGGTGGGGAGGTGGATATCTTGTGGCCTCCTTATTAAAGAACTTGTAATAAATTGAGACAAATTATTAAAATAGAACCATGAATAATACAAAGTTGATTGACGGTTTAACTTAAAGATACAGTGGTTTTATATTTAGTGTATACTGTACTATTACATGGTATTGTAGTACCCTAAGTGGACTGTGTTTCCACTTTAGTCAATGATGTCTATCAAGCTTTATAAACACCTGGTACATGCCCCACCCACTTGATCACATCCATTGTTTGATGTACCTTTTTGGCACTTTCAAATGTTGAGAGGTAAGCATTCCCTTTCAGCCACATCCTGTCTACATGTACTCGCTGTATCATAGTTACATAGTAGGTTAGGTTGACATAAGTCCATCAAGTTCAACCACTAGGGAAATAAACATATCCCAGATATAAAACCCTATAAGACATAGTTGGTTCATAGGAAGGCAAAAAAAAAACCCTGGTACAAGTTGCTTTAACAGGGGAAAAAAAATCCTTCCTGATTCCATGAGCCAATCGGATGTTCCCTGGATCAACAGTCACTGTTATTTTTACTTTAAATCCTTAATACCCAGTTATATTCTGTGCTTCTAGAAAAACATCCAGCTTTTTCTTAAAGCAATCTATAGTAGTTGCTGAAACTACTTCCTGAGGGAGCTGATTTCACATTTTCACAGACCTTACAGCGAAGAATCCCTTCCTTATCCGGAGCTTAAACTTTTTTTCCTCCAGACGCAAAGAGTGCCCTTTTGTTCTTTGTAATTATCTCAAAGTGAATAATGGGGAAAAGAGTTCTCTATATGGACCGTTTATATATTTATACAGGGTTATCATATCCCCCCCCTTAGACATCACCCTTTCCATTTCTGACTCCCCCAAATGTATTCCCCCTAGACAGTATGAAGCATGCATGTTGTGAGCTCCCAAGTACATAATTTTACATTTATCTATATTAAATGTCATTTGCACTTGGCTGCCCAATCAAACAGTACATCCAGGTCTGCTTGTAGATTATAGACATCCTGTATGGACTTAATTCCAATACATAGTTTGGTGTCATCTACAAACACAGAAATGGTACTTTTAATCCCAAACTCTATATCTTTTATGAAGATGTTAAACAGTAAAGGTCCCAACACCAAGCCCTGGGGTACACAACTAATAACCTTAGACCATTCAGAGTATGAATCATTAATTACAACTCTCTGGATGCGATCTTTAAGCCAGTTCTCTATCCATTTACAGATTGACTTTTCTAAACCTATCGACCCTAACTTGCTTATTAACCATCTGTGGGGTACAGTGTCAAATGCTTTAGCAAAGTCCAAGTACACTATATCAACTGCTATTCCACTGTCTACCTGTTTACTTCCTCATAAAAAGAAAGTAAATTTGTTTGACAACTTCTGTCTTTCCTGAAGCCATGCTGACTATCACTTAATCACATATTATTTTCCAGCAGAAACTCCTCTATGTGGCTTTTTATCAAACTCTCTAGGACCTTTCCAACTATGGACGTTACTAACGGGTCTGTAGTTACCTGGTAATGACTTTGCTCCCTTTTTGAAGATAGGAACCACATTGGCCTAACCCCATTATATCAGTACCTTGCCAGTGACTAGTGTCTCTAAAAATTAGAAATAATTGGCTTTGAAATAACTGAGCTCAGCTCTTTCAGGACACGTGGATGTAATCCATCAGGTCCTGGTGCTTTGTCAACCCTAATTTTTCCCAGCTGTTTCTCAATCAAATAAATTCTGAGCCATTGTGACTCATTTAACCTTCCTAGCGGTAACCCCGAGTGTGACTCGGGGTAGAAAAAAGTTGCTGAAAAGGGTAACCCCGAGTCACACTTGGGGTAGCTAAACCTTTGGGAAGGTTAGTAAATACAGCCTTACCTGATCCGCCAGCGCCTCGCGCTGTCCATCGCCGCGATCCCTGTCTTCTTCCTCCGGCCAGCTTCTGCACACGATGCCAGAGGGGCAGGAAATTCAAAATCCATTTGTATTGCATTTAATACAATAATAGTAAAAGTATAATATGTATTTTTTTTTTTTTTAAAAAGTTAAAAAACAAAAATTTAAAAAAATATATATATTTTAATTTATTCAATTCATTATTTTTACATGATTTTGTGTTTCAAACTTTATTATACTCATACTATTATATTATACTGTAAAATAAATTTTCATGAAAAACAATGTACCGCTTTTAGACATATAAAACCATAAAGAAATGAACCGCTAGGGAGGTTAAGGCAGTGACATTACTATTATGAATTTGGACTTGAGCTCTGCCATTTTCCTTCTCGTACACAGAGCTTTAGTACACAAAGTTTAGTAAATCTGCCTTGTCTTTCTGTCTTTCTGCCTTGCTCAGATCTGAACTTTTTGCTATTACTATATTTGAAAACATTTGGGGGGTTTGCCTTACTTTCCTTTGCAATCTGTCTTTCATTTTGAAGTTTTGCACATTTTATCTCCTTTTTACATCTTTTGTTATATTCTTTATAGGTTTCAAATGATGAAGGTGATCCTTCATTTTTATATTTTTGGAATGCCGTTTTCTTGTTCCTTATGGCTTTTTTAAAATCAGCAGTGAGCCACATAGGTTTTAATTTTAGCCTCTTAAACGTATTACCCATTGGAATATATTTTTCAGTTTTCTTTTGTAGAACAGACTTGAAACATTCCCATTTCTGTTCTGTGTTCTTTGAAGACAATATTGTCGCTCAGTCCAAGTCACAGAGAGCCGCCCTTAAAAATGGAAAATTTGCTCTCTTAAAATTAAATGTTTTTATCATTGGCTCTTCAAGTGTCCAGACTATGCACATTAAGGTGGGGGGGGATTGACATCATGATCTGTTTAGTGAAGGAGATTGTTTTATTGTTCTGTGCAAACTGAGATGGGTAAATCTACGTAAAAGGTGTACGCATGGGCGGAAGTACAGATACATTGGTATTACAGCAAGTGTTATTCTTAATTCATTCACTAGGTGGTGCTCCCTTCACTTTGCTTTATCATAAATTGCATGTGCATTTTTCTGTGAATAAAAATAAACAGTACCAATTAGTGGAAACATTTAAAATTACATCTGATAATAAACCAATTTGCACTTTGGTCTATATCTACTAATGCATGGAAATGCATAAAGAGGCAGATACTTGAGGAAGTAACACTAAACATGGCGTGGGAGCAACAATAACAGCAGTAGTCACAGGGATTGTACTAATCCCTGCCACCAGTAACTTTGGTGTTGGAAGCCTCTGTGAATTGTTATTGAGCACTAAAAAGCACTACATGGGCTGCCACAAAGCCAGGACACTTAATGGGCAGAAATTGAATACCTAGCATACACTGTTAGCAGAAATTGTTAGCAGAAATGACGAAGACTGAACAATTTAAACACAATATGAGGAGCACTTTTTCACACAACATTTGTTGCACGTGGCTCTTTTCATTACCACCCTGATCTTTTTTCAAGGGCTACTTGTTGTGGTTGCCCCTCAAGTCAAATGGTCTATTGCTTAGGTGTCTGTAATGTAGCTGCTTTTGCACACTTAATTGTCATCAGTGGGGTAGATGGGCATGGGGTTCTTCCCAAAAGCCAGCAATGTACAAGGCATTCTTTACCACATCACTGTACTTTGAGTTGTGGATATAGTAATTAAAGGTTTTTTATATAGGTTTCCCTGAAAGTTATTTCAGGTTCCCCCATATTAAAAAAGTTGAGAAAAGCTGCTCTATAGGTACATAGGTTCACTAGACGCAAACTTTGTGTGTTTTTATAACTTTCATTTGTAGGTATTATTGTTTGGCAGAAGTCATACACAACAAGATGCTGTGCCGTGTCTAAAAACACTTTATGAAGTACAACCAACAACAGTTGTGTGCAAAGTGCAGAAACTCATGAAACCCTGATTCTTATATATTGTTGTGTGTCTATGAAAGATTTCTCCAGATTTAGGAGTTACTACATCACATAAATCATCAGTGGTCTTAGTGTTAACCACAGATCTGTTCTTATGGACATCTGTGTTCTTGGCTTTAGGTTTCTGCCAACTGGCATATATATTGTTTGAAGTCTGTTATGTTAACCTCTGTAAGCATATATGTTTTAATATTTATTTGTCATGACGCCCTGCTGTATGCAGAAAGCATTTTCTTTGTGTACTGTGATACACTGTGTAAATCTCAGTGATGCCTTGTTCATATAAGCAAATACCTGGTGTTTAATTAGGGAAAAAAGGAGATTATAACTGTTTGTGCACTTGTATGAATGTCTATCGGCCTTTTGTGTTTACTGGAGTACCATATTTGCATGGCTTAGATAACGTTAGGATTTGCAGCCATCAATTAAGCTTATGGGGAGTCACAACCAGCAACATGGCCACACCATTATATAAATGGTATTGTAAAATGGTAATTATACCTCTCCTGTGTTTATCAGGCATCCTTGTTCACCCATAATTCTTTCTCCATATTACGTCACAGTTAATTAATATTGACCCAGTCACTATGGTAGTTATTTGTTTTATTTGATGCAGAAGGGGTTAGAGCATGCTTATCTTCACATGAATGCTTTGTATTTTGTGCTTGTTTTGTAAGTGCCATGGTGATAATTTAAAATACATTTCGAAAAATGATCATCAGCTGCATGGCCTAAGTGAAAACTAAACTGCAATGTACAGGTGCAGGGCTGTGATAAAATCAGCTCTGGCTTATAGTCCATCTCTTGCACAATACCTCAAGGCTCTTTTTTAAACCAGGCTTTGTAAGAAGGAAATCCCATATCACTAATCTGGTTTGATATTTACAAATCAGTCAGGTCTTGAAAGTTGGCAGACAAGCCAAAGTTTAACAATGGAATTGACATCTTCCTAAAGCAGACCTAATATACAAAAAAGCTTTAGTTTAATAGCATCAACATAGTACTACCTTGTGGAAAAAAACTGTTTAGTATTTACAAATACTTATTTTGTGGAACAGATTTGATGGAGTTGAAATCCCATATCACTAATCTGGTTTGATATTTTATATAAACTATGCTAAAAATACCAATTTCAGAAAAATGTAGCCTTCAACAGGTCATAAGGACAAGTGAATGGTGCACAAGGCAACAGGAACATACCTTTTTGAAAAAAAAAAACAAAAAAAAAAACTGTGCTTGCTCTCTATGTAGGGCCAACTGGGAAAACTATCTATATAACTGGCACCTGCCATAAGATACTAACGACAACAATAGTTATAATGGGAGGATCAAGACAAAGGTAAGTGAACCCTTTCATGAGCAGTCAAAAGAGTTGTGTCATTTAGCTCAATACAGCATTTCAGTCTTGATGATAGGGCACTATTCAGTTTTCTGAAATTTTTAATGCTAAAATATGGAATTTACAATGCTTTTATTTAATAACCCATGGTTTTTGTGACAGTAGACTTATATGTTCATCAATTAGTACCATTACCCATATAGTATGTACCTGAATATTTGTTTTTTGGCATATGCTAGGGTTTTCAAGGTACTTGCAAAAAATCAAATTCAGCACTAATAAATAAAGCAATTGCTCTACTCAAATATAAATAATAAAAACAAACCATGAATACATAAAAGATATAGGAATGTGATAATGAATGTTAATAAAATGTGTTACTAACCCCATAACCCATTTCCTAATACCCTCCTAGGTAGTTTGCAGTGCATAGATTTAGCTGTTAATGAAAAAAAATTTTTTTCTGTGGATTTGACCTAAAATTTAAAATTTGTCACCAATAAATATGAGCAAAATTAAATAAGATGTATCTATCACAACTTCATCAAACATCATACATGTGCATTGTTCATTACAAGTGGATCTGAAAAGGTACAAACATGATAGGAATGCATATTGGTTTTTGTGAGCATTTTTTTCTTTAGCTGACATTCTGAATACTTATTACCTACTGAAAAGCATTAAAGTTCCAAAAAAACAATAGAAAGAGCCCACAGAAGACTGGAGGGAAAAACTTTCTGTAAAGCAACTATAAAGTACTTATGGAAAATGATACTTTGATAAGTGATTGTAGCTTTATAATGAATTAGGTAAAACTTGCTGGCTGTAATAAAGTACACCTGGAGTCAGAATGTGTTATTGTCAGTTGTGTATGGCTTCTGTAATCCTGTATGTTGAGCATATGACTCATTATAAATATATATTATCAAGTGTAGCTTTTGGGTATATCTGAGATGAATTTACCAAAATACACAATAAATGACCTAAAGTGACCTAACACCACACAACTCTTGGCTAAAGTCAGAGATAATATCTACCTGTTTATGTTAATTTTTTTGGTGCACATTCCTAGCTTGTTGGTCAGATTGTTCTGCTTTCTCTCATGTATCTAAAAACATTTTACCACACCCCCTCCTCAATCGACACATTCATCCACATCTGTCTCCCCATCCACTGCCAGATATGTTCAGCCTACACTCACCTACACTTAGTTTCCCCCATTCCTCCCCATCTTACTGCTGGCAATTTATCACCTAATTCTGGTATGGGGCCAGGATTCCCTCAACTCTGTCCAAGACTAATATTCTCAGTAGATCAATCTCCTATAATTTATAGCACTCTTACACCAAATACCTTTACCATACCATGCAAATCCACTCCTTCAGCTTCCATAAATGGCACTTTATTGAATGCTTTTAAATTCCAAACTACAATATTCTATCATCTAGCATAGTAACTTTCTTTCTGGATTACAATTCCACCTTGCTGCCCTCTTTCCTGTCCACTACCACACTTGATATCATCATAGGTATTTCAACGATGTGAGCTTGTTGTAGGGGACTACTCGTAGCAATAGGCTTGCAGCAGTTCATAAAATAAGGCAGCACACAGTTTTTCAAAAAAACACAGTTCAGGCTCCTGCCTGGGTGCTTTATTTTATCACAATGTGAATGAACAAACACCCCCCCCCCCCAAAAAAAAAAAAAAACTCAAAAAACACAAAACCTGCTGGACCACTAACCACCACTTTGGTGTATCCTTCTATGGCTAATAATGCAACACAACACAAAAGTCTTTTTCATAAACAAAAGCTGATCGCTTATTCTTAGTGTTATCTTCTTAAGTTTCTTTACCTTCATGTTTTGAGGAACCAATAAGCTCTCTGCTGCTCAAACTCTAAAAAGAGCACCTGTGCTCTCTAAGTTCAAGGGGAAGACCTGGACATGGACTGAGTGGCTAAAGAACCCACCCAACTCTTCGTTAGCCGGCTCCAGTACCCTTAAAACCAACTTTTCTTAAAAGACAACTGTATGGCAGACTATCACACAGTTTCTTGGAGTCCCTAACAGACAAAGCACTTTAGCTTGGGTGCTTTATACACCCCATCAAAGGCCTTTTGAGCAAAGCCATAGGACATCCTGTCACAACTGATACTAAACTCTCCCAAATACACATTTATGTCACTTTTCATTTTCTGTGAAACTGAGTAAGCAGATGCTCATAATCACCTCTTTCACCTCTAGCAACTGATACTATGCACTCTTGCACTGTTTTGTGTTGATCAGATGAAGCCATTGAAAACCAAACCAAGGCAGCAGAATGGCATTGGCACTGGAGTCTTACATGTGAGCATTTTAGGAATTCTAAAAAGGCACCACATCAGTTTATGCAGATCCTTGTGGCAGCCAAGCAATCATACATCTCCACTTTCAACTATTCACTTCCATAATCCTAAACAGCTTTTTACAATCTTTAGCTTCCTACTCTTTCCTTAACCTCTGCCCCCTACTCCCTGCATATCAGAAAAGATCTACTTTTTTAAAGAAAAAAAAAATGACAACATAGGAAATGGCTTTACTTTTCACACCCGTACCCTCAACCTTACAACCTTATTAACCTTCACTGCTTTCTCAATGAATGTCTTCTCTTTGTCTTCTCATCTTAAAGTTTCCTTGATCCTATACTTTCCCTAATCTTCCCTCCTTAACCTCTCTTCAACCATTCCTTTTACCTTTAAACTTACAACACCAGGACTTTAGAAACTTTCTCTAGACCATGCTGCCCTTCTCCAGTACCAGTCTGTTTTTCTTATGTCCTTCTTTTCTAAAATATTTGAATGCCACCTTCACTCAGAGTTGATGCACTGCCACTCCACTAACTATCTGTTTGATTATGCTCAGTCTGGTTTCTGACACTCCACGGAAAAAAAAACATATGTGACCAACAACTTATCAACTGCTAAATCTAAAGGCTACTTCTTGACCTCTCCTCAGCTTTTGACAAATAAAAAAACTATCCTCTGCTTTTCTTGATCCTCTCCTCTCTGTGCTTTAAGAGTCTTGCTGTCTTTTGACCATTCTCCTACCTTAGTGGTGGGATTTAAGGATGTTAGGTTTTATACACTCCAACATCACCTTAACCCCATGCTGGTATACCACATGGCACAATCCTCAGAACCATTTCTCTTCTTCATATATACTTATGGTTTTGGAGATATTGTAAACTGATTTGGCTCCCGGGATACCCTAAATTTTGATGCCTTTCAAATCCATTCATCTTGCTCTGGACTGCACTGATTTCTTGTGTCCTAGATGGTTTAGATGCTATCTCCTACACGTCTTCTTGTCTTCTTAAACCTAATATGAACAAAATAAAAATTGTCATTGTTGCCTCATAAGATTCAACTCCCCTGCCTAATATATCAATAAAAAATCAATAACAAAACAATAACTCCTGCCCCTTAGGAGTGATATTTAGATGTAACCTTTAAATGATCACACTCATTTAATTCTCACAATGACATGCTAACTACCGTCAGTTGTCCCCACCTAAACAAAATCTCCCACAGTCACTTCTTCTTTATTGCTGATTGCTAAACTGCTTGTGCATGCTTTCAGTATATCTTGACTTGATTATTTCAACACCCTCCTCTGTCACCTACCCATGGACCATATAGCTTAATTATTGACATTGCTGTTTCTTGCTGGCCCTGGTCTGCTTCTCATCACAAAAAGTATAAAAGTTGCAACTGGCGTTTAATTGCACCAGAAATTATTTCCTGCAGCTCAAAGGGAATGCAGAAGCAACTTGATGTATCTTAGAAGATCTTATTCAGAAGCTCCTCTGAATAAGATCTTCTCAAAGGAATGTCAGATGCTTATAAAACTTACCTCACGGTAAATTAACCACCTGGGCGTTACACTGATGTCTAGATTTCTGTACCAAAAGCGGTACACTGTTTTTCATGAAATTTTTTTTTAAATTTTAGACCTGTAACTTACAGAAATATGTCCGAACAGGGTTCTAGTAGATATCATGAATATAAAAAATTTCTTCTTCTCCGCCGGCCGGCTTCTTCTTCTCGGAGAAGGCATCCGACGCTGGAGAGGGAGATCGACGCTGGAGGACGACGCTGGAGAACGACGCTGGAGAACGACGCTGGGACACGAACAGGACGCTGGATGATCACAGCGGGACCAGGTAAGTGATAATTTTCATACATTGAGAAAAGTTCGGGTTTATCGATAATTGCAATTTTTTTTAACCCGAACCAAGGTCGGGTTTAACGGCCGGGTGGTTAAGTGCACCTGAATGCATGTGGCATTCATCATGTACACAAGCACTAAGCATACCTAACAGTCTTTAACACTAACAAAATAGTTCCTGCTTGTACCTTTACTTGCACAGCAACAGGAAAGCCCTTATTCATTTTAGATCTGCAAACTTCAACATTTGCTAAAAGCGTTGGCCACAAGAGCCGCCCTCTTCCACCTCTTGCATCTTATCAGACAGTAAGGACACCTATCATATTGGTGGGCCAGTGGGAACTTGCTTGTTGTCAACACTGCAGTACTGACTCTTTTTAAAACTTTAATGTTTTATGTTAAGTACACTCCTACAATTACTGTTTGGGGGGACAGTTTGGGGACTGGCTGTAGAGAGTGTTTGGCTCTTTGCCAAACAGCCTGTCCTGTTCTATGTGAGAGAATGGGTGTGAGGCTCCCTGCAGCATTGTTATACAGTAGTATGATGATAATGATTATTAGAAGATGTTAGAAATTCAACTGGTTGGACCACTAGTGACATCCTCACTTGTACACATTCACTATGTACAGCTGAAGACAATCTTTGCTCTCTATTAGAAAAACTGTAATGGGAAGCAAATACAAAAGCCACCTAGGTCAGCAGAGGCCACTCACTGAGCTCTCAGCAGGACCAGATCTAATTAGTTCTCAGCATGGTAGGATATGCCAGAAAGCACAATACACAAAGCAGTAAAAACAAAAGGCATTTTTTCTAAACTGGGTTAAGAGCTTTAAAATAAGAAAATGAGTGATGGGTGACCATAAGATGGGCTTAGATGCAAAAACTTGTGTACCTGCAGGCTACAGTGAAGAAAAACTAGCCCTGGTTACCAGCAATATCTTTGGCATCAAGGTTACTAGTAACAGTCATTACTAGCACATGTACAGTGAGCAAGAGCTGGAAGGATAGAGTAATCATAGTCAGTATGTTGAGGTCTATTTGTGGGAATGCATCACAGATTAAATAGTAAGTATAAAACTACCAAAATAAATTAAACATACATCTCTGGATATAGTGTATTGAGAGCCTTTCTCAGCCTTTTTAACACGGGGTAACACTTGAAAAAACTTTACCTTAGAGAACCCCTGCTATAAATATTATTATATATTGTTTATAATGCTAATAATGAGGTAGAATGGGATCCTTACATATATCCAAAAACATCATTGGTGTTAGTGGTAACTGAAAGAAAAACATATTTAAAATCTGGAAACTTTAAGATTCATTCATATTTGTGCATTATAGCAATGCACTTTAAAAAGTGTGTTACTGGAAATCATAGCAAAATAGTAGATATGACACCCCAATACCCCTACAGTAACTAAATATGCACATGCTTTAGAACCCTACAGCACAAAGGGGTACATTTTCTGTGTGTTTTGATGCTTTGCATTATCCAAAATAGTGCAGGTGATTTTTTTTTTATACTTGTAATGCATTGTAAAATTATGAATGAGCCTGTACAATTTGTATGTTGCTTTACAGACACTAAACTTGAAATTAGAAACTTGGAATACAACAATGCCCTAATTGACTAAATCCACTAAGTAACAATGTGCAAGAACAAATTATATAATCAGTGCCTACTTAACCAAAGCAACCTAATTTATACTTCTACAATGGTTTGCAGGCTTCCGTAGTTTCATTTGGCAGCTTTTGGTGCATTTTTGAGCTTTGCAAGGTGTTTTGGCACAATTTATTTATGTTATTATGTAAGAATTTGTTTTCTTACTTCTTTTTGAATGCAATTAACTAAAACACATAGGACTCTATAGAACAGGTAATCTGACATCCCCTCAAACATTCCCTGGTGGGAATCAATTAAAACACATAACTTGGAAGATTGGCAGGAGGGAATGTTTGAAGGAATATCAGATTTCCTGTTTTATACATAGAGTGCTTTGTTTATAAAATAGGCTGTTTAGCTAGAAAATGTTGTTCATACACAAATACCAGTTGTGTTCAGTACTACATTCAGGTATCTCTATTTTATCTATTTGTGTAAAACAAAATCTGTTCCCTAATTTTCTGATATGTTGCATAGATGTTCCTAATTAAATATAAAGATATCAGTCCATGGAGATGTCTTCAGGAAGGGGTTTCTCCAACAACTTTTTATATTTCACTTCTGTAGTGCATGTAATGACCGCCACTATCTGATCTTTAGGAACATTTATTACACTGTGCAGAAAGATTTTAGGGATACCAATAATCTGTCGCTGTAGTTGCTAGAAGCCTACCGTAGCAGAATTTTGAACATTGTTTATGTTCAGTACACAGGACATTTGCAAAGTGCATAGCCCTGTTTTATAATTTCTATCTGATGTTCTGACAATATCAAGAGAACCATGCAATCATTGATTGGGGAGAGAGGTAGAGGAGGAGCAGTTCGCTCCCATGCATAAAAATGGATCATTAACAGAGATTTGTATTTTTCCACTAAGGAGTTTCCAAAGTCTCTGGGAAGTGTTCCTGCTTGTTGAGTCCACACGTGGTGTTACTATAAGTAGGGGCTATCACAAGCTCCAACATGCACTAAAACAACATTAATCCGAATTAACAGAAAATGGCAACATGCCAGCTTCAGTAACCATAGTATATTCTGGTTTTAGGTTATGGAGATACTTCAATGATGAAAAATGTCATCTTGTAGTGTTTCTGTAGAATCCATATAAAGCCATATAAAAAACAGCTTTCAAAGCACAGGTAAATGTTTATTTCAATTTGGAATGGAGGAAAAGGGTTAGAACCTTATTGCTGTTCCCATTGGTAAGATTTGTTCTCACTTCAGCCTAGTTGAATAGTATCAGAACAGAATGTGGAGGAGAATCTCCCTGGGCATGCACAGCCATAAAACTGTTTATAGAATAGGGAAACATCTGAACTTCTGCCAAGTTTTTCTTGCAGTAGGTGTGCCCATTGGGGAGATGTGTGCCCACTGGGGATGCCAAACAGAACAAGAAGTGATGGAATTACTTTACCCTTCCATGGAGCAGAACCAAGGTCTTAATATGCAGAAAAAAACAGGCCTCAAATTCTACCTCATCTAAGAATCTAGGCAGTGGTAGTGTATGTTAAACAACTAATGATAAAAAATTAATGTTCCTATAGTTTAGACATGTCATAATGATTTGAATTTTGTATTTTACCAATAGAATGTCATGCTATAGATTTAGTTTTAAAATGCATGACTCAAAGATGGGAGTGATTGTAAGGTAGGATTTTAACAACCTCTGAGTCTAATGCCGTCTTGGCTATGGACCCTTTGATTCATATTTATACCGCTGCTTTATGTAGCACCTAAACATTTAAGTTAAATATTCTGTAAAGACATTAAAAGAAGAACCATGTGCATGCCATGTGTTAACAGGATATGTTATATGTTTTTCAAGGGAATTCTACCAGAACAGAAACATATGTTGTCTAATTTAGTGTAAAGGATGCCACTACCCCCACATACAATAGTCCCAATATAATAAATACAAAGAAGAATAATGTAACTAAAAATAGTGAATCCTAAATTGACACAAATAAATTCTAACTCCAGCTCAAAACAATTCTTTCATGTGGAATAGTAAAAACTTCTGTCATGTTTTATTGCTTCGTAGGACCCCACAGGTGGAATTTATGCACCTTGTAAATCTGGGAGACAATATGACAGGACATCAAAAGACGAACATTTAAACTTTTGATTTTATTCAGCCTTCTATGTCATACAAATCCAACACATTTCAGGTTCACAGGACCCTATTTATCAGGGCTTGGTACTTTTGAATTAATCACAGTTCTGTATCACTTCTTATGTACATATAATCCAGCACACTTTCAACTTCTGGAAATCATGCCTTGCTTTCAGTTTTGGTTGTTAAACCACCATACAGCCTTAGCAATGACACAGGATACTTTTGGATACTTTTGATGGGGGAATATAAAAAAAATAGTCAGTGCAGAGTATCTTATATTCTGTTTGTGATCATCTGGTTTCTTGCGAATATTGCTCCCTACCTAACACTGTTGAGACACCCTTATCCCTAATAAGTTTCTAAACTATTGGGTCTTTATTAGGCTTTTTCATAGGAAAGGTTGAACAAAGAGTGTACTGGACTATATAAAGAGAGGGATTCCAGGGGGTATTTTATATGATTACTCTAAATGATGGTTAAGCCTGCCAACTCTGTTTTCCTTACTGAAAGTGTGCATTAGAAGCTGTATTAGATGCAGCCTCATTTCCTTGCTGGGGGGGTCAGGGGTTTGTGATGGCATCAGGAAGCTTGTACAACACCCTGCCAGGGAAAGCAAAGAATAGGCAGTTTAAAAAGCTTTCAAATATTTTCATATGCCTGGGGCGGGGGTGCTGTGCTATTACTAGGGGTATAAATGGGGATGCTCCCCAACCTTGAAAAACAGATTATAAAAACAGATGCACTTTATAAAGAAATGCTTAGTAGATATACTTCATCATATTATATTATGACACTATGGCACAATATATAAGACCATAATAGTAATTATATCTTACAACTACAGCTACAACTGTTTATTACCCACCAAAAGCATGTAAACCAATGGTAGCAATTATATGAGGTAGTAAGGAAGTAAGAATTTAATAAACTACAACACATTATAGAATATTGCTTTAGTTGCATAAAACCAACGTTTAAATTCACATCTACTTACTTTCCAATTTAGGAAAGAATTAAGATTACCTTACATTGCTGGTTATTTAAGTGCCCCTGTACATGTACCCTGTAATAATCTGGGGAAAGAGTGCACCCTTACAATGGTGTCAGTGGAGCAATGTCACCTTAGTTTGGTGATTTACACTGGTGGTACAATTGTCATCACTGCACTTTTCCTTTAAAAAGTGGCCAACTCTACACTACTGTGCCTTTGATTCACTATTGCTCACCTAAGACTTGGGTGTTGGGGAAAAGTTGTAATTATGTTTTTTTAATTGCCAAGAGGGAGTCTAAGCAGCTGTGTGCAGTGCTGTTCTAGAGGTGGAACCAAAAGACTGCCAGGTACGGAAATAGCAGGGAATAGAACAGAGCAGAGAGCAATACAGGGTGTTCCATGTTTGGAAGAGGGGAGGTGGCGCTGCAGTGGATGCCCACAAAGGAACTTCTAGTAATGCTCATGCACTGTAGAGATGCCTTCCTGGTTGCCCAAGTCCACCACCATGTTTTAGTGGTGCGAGGGGATTTTTGGGTACTTGAGCACCCTCACGTATCCCACTTCCCATGACCCACCATAGTCCAGATATACTTCAAAACTTCTCTCACCCACTTTGTACACTTTGTAGCAATGTTTAGTTTTACCTTGTTTCTGCAGCTAGAAACAGGTTTTATTTCTCCTGTGTTGCCATCACCAGGCCTGTAAAATGTTTGCAGGAGCAACTACTGAGAGAAGGAATCAATAGGTATGTGCGTTCAGTAAGTTCCCAGTTCCCTAGGCACACTCTTAGAACTACAATTTCCAAGAGCTCTTGCCCTTTCTCTACACAGTCTGTGGCAGAGGAGAACTCATGTAGGGCTGACAATATCACTTGAAAGGCAGTGTGGTAAGACAACAACAGTATGTTTGAAGACAACTGCAGAATAAAATCATGAAGTGGATATAATGCAGCTGCATGGTGAAAATGCAAGCTACCTTGCTTTCACCATGCTATTATTCTTTCCCTACCCCACATCTTCACATGTGTATCCTTTCCCAAATTATAAGTACAGTGAGGGGTTAGCATCAAAAGGCAGGTTGACAGTGAGGGAACCTCATGCAGCAAGTTCACTTTAGGGTTTCTTCCCATGTTTATTGGTCAAAACTGGAATAAAAATAAGGAATCTTCTCCAGCAGATGCTGGTTCATGCAACAGAAGAAAAATCCATAAATAAAATAATTTGCAGAATCCTGGTTGCTCTTTAAACAAAATGCAACTTTGGACGAACACAGACTGATCCATGGTCTAACCTTTTAGCCACCTGCTGCTTGGCATAGGACATACTAAATAGGTTTCTGGGCCTTAGGAAGATGTGGAACCTGAAACTGGGAATCTGCCAATTAAGAATCTGAGCCCCACATACCTACCATCCAGTGCTTTTATCTAGTAACACAGGTGACATTTTTGTTGCTGTGTTACAGTACATTAATGTCATGTGAGCTGTGCAAACTTCTAGTTCCATAATTCACCATACAATGGATATTAACAAAGACAGATGTTCAGTCTGTATATTAACCATAAATGCCCTCATAAATATAAAGTTTGAAAATGAAATGTAAAAATAATGTAGACACAAAGGAACAGGAGGTATGTTTTTCCATTATGTTCTTAGTTGAGTGTCATGTCACACACAGCTTAGCCTCTTGTTATTTCTTTGACCAGGGAATGTAAAAATTCTGTGTTCTTTCAGGAAACCACACTGAACTATGATCAAAATAGGTGGGGAGCAGATTAAAAAAATGCTTCCTCGTCCTTCTACAGACAGATGAAATCATTGTCCAAGGCACGCTTGACTGTTTTAATATTGGTACACTTTTCATTTTTGGTAAAATTGTAGTGTTGCTACACAAGGTAACAAATCAGAAATTTATTAGGAAATTCATACAACATTTTTGGTAGGTCTGCTTTAAACTTACTCCTTTATGTCACAGTTCATGTACTCAATAAACTTTCTTGGGTATTACTAAATACTTGATACATACATGACTCGGAAAGATCGTCAAATCAGATAGCCATGACTTGTCTTGACTGCCTTGTTCCTTTACCCAAATATACCAATTACTTTTATAGAACTTGCCTTTTCTAAATCATACAACCAATGCCTTTGAACTTTTTTTTTGTCACAGCTAATTTCCCTGAAAATGCCCTATAGATATATTTAAATATTAGTGCAGGGAATAGTTAAAACCCCCTCTAAGGTCAGAGTTTTTTGTTTTATGCCATCTATTTCCCATTGGGGTAATTTTCTGTCCTATAGACAAAGCAGAAAGTATAGGAACTGCAATATCTAAAGCTAGCAAAGTACTTTCTTGTATTAAAAATGAATAGACTGCAGAGATGGAGACATAATCCTGCCCCTGTACAAAACATTTGTGAGACCACATCTGGAATTTGCAGTCCAGCTTTGGGCACCAGTTCTCAAAAAGGACATTGTTGGATTCGAGAGAGTGCAGAGAAGGGTAACTAAATTAATAAAAGGAATGGAGGAGCTCAGCTATGAGGAGAGATTATCTGAACTGAATCTATTCTCTCTTGAGATGAGACGTTTAAGGGGGGATATGATCACCCTGTATGAATATATAAACAGTCCATATAGAGAACTCTCTTCCCCATTAATCACTTTGAGATCATTACAAAGAACAAGAGAGCACTGTTTGCCTCTGGAGGAAAAGAAGTTTAAGCTCCGGAGAAGGAAGGGATTCTTCACTGTAAGGTCTGTGAAAATGTGGAATCGGCTCCCTCAGGAAGTAGTCCCTTTCAGTAACTACTATAGATTGCTTTAAGAAAAAGCTGGATGTTTTTCTAGAAGCACAGAACATAACTGGGTAACAAAGCTTTAAAGTAAAAATAACAGTGACTATTGATTCAGAGAACATCCGATTGCCTCATGGAATCAGGAAGGATTTGTTTTCCCCTGCTGAAGCAAATTGTACTAGGGTTTTTTTTGCCTTCCTCTGGACCAACTATGTCTTATAGTGTTTTATATCTGGGATATGTTTATTTCCCTATATTCCCTATACTTCCCTATATCCCATGATGAATTTATGTCTTTTTTCAACCTAACCTACTATGTAACTATGAACTGACCATGGTTACACAGAGATGGATGCAAGATGTGTCCAATTTTCGACCTCTCTTAATCTTACTCTTTGACCCTTCATAGTCCTGCGGACACAAAATGAGCAGTATCTGGAGTGGCCTCCGCTTTCTAAGTGACTGTTTACCAACCCACTAAGGGCAACAGGGCAAATGGCTTTCATAGCTGTGGGTAAAGCCAGGGCCGAAAAGTGGATGTAGAGGACATCAAAATACAGACCAGTAGAACAACAAACTCTGCCTCAAGTCCCCACTCAGCTCATTACATGTCATAAACCTCCTGGCTCACTGCTCTGTCCTTCTTGGCCCCTGATGATATGACCAATCACAACATTTTACCCCCAATGACAATGGTCACCAGGACAAATATACACAAATATAAATGATAACCACTATACAACCTGATAGAAAGTAGAGAGGCTGCCAATGTATAGTTCATTTTCTGCAATTATTTGTTTCCTCGCCATACCACTGGCATTTGTTCTTTATCATTTACTAACATTAAATTTGTATGCAAATCAGGAGCTCTAACTTCACTCTGTTTTTTTCTGATCCTAATGCTTATGGAGTATCAGTGACTGTGAAAGCATTGCAGGCAAAGAATATCATACCAGTATTATTTCTAGAAAAAGGCCAGCAATGACAGTCTCCATATTTTAGAACAAGTATCATTTAAATAATATCCTACCATATTTCCATTAGAATACCTGCTTTGCCAGGGTATGGTCCACCATTACAGTGATCAGGTAGAACAATAATATGCAACCAGTGCTGGGATGGGTACATTTACAAAAGAGATAACTAAAACATCCTGGAAGGGAAAAGCATCAGATAAATATAAAAAAGAATAATAAAAAAGTATAAATAGTATTTTATGGAAAACAAACCACAGCAGTCATTTATGATACACTATCCAGTAGCAAACTGAATGTAATCCTAGTGGGTTGTGACGTTTGTGGTTTTTGTCTGACTTTGGGTTCCACATGCGCCTTTATTTCTTTTATCCTGAGCCACCTCTTACTTTCCCTAATCACCACATAGAGCTTTCATCAGTATGCTCATGCCAAAATGGCTACATAGATAAGCATTAAAGCTGTTTAAAGATGCAAAATTTTAGTCATTGAGATAACTATTTGCCATCATTGTGGGTGAAAATCTAATATTAGTATATGTGTCCCATGATTACTAAACAACCACACGTCAATGAATGCTGTTGGTTTAATCTAGGTTCAGACCTGCCTTGGAATCAAGTGATCTTAGATGACTCTCAGCAGCTGGCCCTTTGCTTAAAGAGTTGTACTGTATCGACCACTGATGCCCCCATTCATTCTCTTTAAAACTGTGACAGGTAAAAGCTACTTGTAGGATCTCCCCTAAGGCAGCAGATCACTGGCATGAGGAAGGAGAAACCTTAGCACAACTGCATGACCAGTCTGATCATGGCCTAACTATTGTAGTCCATGCGTAGAAGCATTTCTTGCTTGTTCCCCCACCTTCCCTTTCAATAGACTAAAACAGGCTGCTTGACTGATCTGTAAAGAAACTTTTTCAAGTGACAATTATTTCAGTATACCTTCCAGTATTTTTTATCAACTGCATTTTTAAGTTGTTTGCTAAGTAATTTGTTACACAACCTATGCCTCATAAATCAGTGATTATGCAGCCCTTGGGCTTTCCAAAAATATATTTAATACATCCCTTTTGCTGCTTTCATTACCCTTCTAGACAAAAATGTGCCCAAATGTAAGCGATTCCCATTACAAAATGACAAGATTCCGTCCCACAGTTAAAAAACATGCTCAGATGAAGCCTACATGCTAATAATATTCTGTTAGGACTGTGGGTTTGGTTTTAGTCTTGGATGAATTTTTATTTTTTTGTTGATGATGCTTTAAGTCACAGAAGCAGCTACGCAGGCACGCACAATGATGTCAGCAGTTTTTTTTAACAAAGAGCCCAGGTCATCATCAAAGTGTGTTTTTCTACCACCCTCATTGCTTCTTTATTAGTGTGTCTTTATCATTTCACAATCACTGGCTTATTGCATGCAATCCATTGGGCTCCACCCCCCCCCAGGGTGTCCTCTCATTTCTATGTTAGCCATTATTGCACATGCACCCTTGGTATCAGCTTTCAGATTTTGCAATACCAAAGCAGATGGGCAGCTACTTGTCCGGTTCCTGTTTATTTTTTTCATTCGGTTTCTATGTCTACTCATCTTGAAAAAAAGCTTTTCTAATATATACATCGCATGCATATGTAATGTTAGTATATTATAAACAAATGGGTGTAATTTTTTAACAAGTTCGAAGTTAAATAACAATGAACTATGAAGACTATTTTTTTTCCAGGAATACATTATATTCTTTTAAAGGCTTTTAAAGCCTCATGTTAAACGCTGGGGAAACAGCCCGTGTGGACCAGGGGTGTCAAACTCAAATATACAGTAGGCCAAAATTAAAAACATAGACAAAGTTGCGGGCCAAACTTGAAACTGAAATAGCGCCGCTACTACAATTCCCTGCGTCAAGAAGACAGTCCAATGCAGGGTTAATGTTATGAGTGGCTGGAACTCCCTTTTCACTGAAATAGCACCGCTACTACAATTCCCTGCACCTATGAAACAGTCCTATGCAGGGCCACACATTGGCAGAGAGGCTGCTGGTCTATAGACACAAGTGATGCTGGGAATTGTAGTAGCGGCGCTTTTTCAATGCAGCGGTGGGCCAGATGGGATTCATATTTAGGATTCCTTTGGGGGCCAAAAAAAGGACGTTGCGAGCCAGTTTGACACCCCTAGTGTAGACCAAGCCTAAAATCCAATGCCAGCAGATATATATTCATATGGGAGTTCTACAGTTGTAACACCAGGTGGCAGCACAACAGCATCAGATTCAGCAAATTTAAAAAACAAAACATAACACTTCTTGAAAACCTTCCAGCACCTTTAAAATTGGATTACCAAACTTCTGGATTTTATTCTGTTTATTTCCTGGAGATTTTCTAGTCAAGGCTCCTACATACATGAGATGTTTTTTGTCATATCAGGTAAAAATAACTCATCTGTGGGGCCAAATGTTCTTGTATGGGAGGGAACCTTCACCCAGCTTGGCCCTACACAAACATAGCAAGCAGTCATAACTAGTCAAGAAGCAGATAGACCAGCTAGCAGCTAGTGAATCTATGGCTAGGAAATGAATATAAATATATTTATTTATTCTTAACAAGCAGTAGATGGACTTTAAAACAATTGTCCCTTTTCTAATCATTCAGCTATGTGTGATGTGGTGAAAGCTGAACAGAAAATGCAAAAATAAGCTGTTCACAGCACAGCACTAGAATGACAGACATGGAAAGAACTGCATCACCTTCTGCATGCCAAATGATCTATATATTACATTAATGTGCATTATTTCATATTACATGACAATATCAAAAGGGTATTCCTTTAGTGGGATAGTTTAATGACAATGTGTAGGTAAAAGTGTAACAGCATCTTTATCTGCAAAGTATATTCTAAAGTATATTCTATGTGTGAATTGGAACTAAAGTCTGCAATACTAATTTCTCTTCTAGCAGTGCTACATCTGTTAGGTAGTAGAATGAGGTTTCAGGAGAGGTGACTATGAGAGGAGATGCTTCGCCAATCAAACAATGATCACAGCTGGACCTGCAGGTAGTGACACATAGTTACCTGCTCCCTGTTCAGACCTGGAATCTCAGACCCTGTCAGTGACATACCATGCCGGGTGATGATACTGGAAGATATGAAAAGTTTATTACAACTGTATATGTCCATCAAAGAGGCATCAGAGCACACCTTGTATGCTGTACTCTGCAACCCACAAAATCTGTCCTTATCAGGAACAGGTTAGGTGTTTTTTGTCTTCCCCAGGGTTAAGATTCCGAGCCCTCCTTTATCGGGTGTTCTACAATGCTTGGAGGTGAAATATCATTTTCCACAATGTTTTCAATAGTATGTGACTTGTAATAAAAATGGTGCCTGTTACAAGAAACTGCTATTTTGGCTTTTGTAGGTATCCCAAAGACTTCTGGTACTCAGGCTATATTTTTGGGTATAAAAGATATCAGAAAGCAGAGGTATGGTCTGCCATTGTAGGAGCTGTTTGAGTCACTGATGGGAAGATTTACACATATTGGGTCTGATTTATTAAAGTTCTCTCATCAATGAACCTGGGTGATCCAGCAAACTCGGGATGGATTCCTAAAAATAATTTGCTTTTGGTTGGCAAATGTTCTAATCCATTCCGGGTTTGCTGGATAAACCAGGTTATCCATTACCATCTATCTTCTCCAGTCTTGGAGAGCTTTAATAAATCAGACCCATTGTGTCCTAATGTGACAGTGTCATTCAGCCAGGTGATGACATCTCTCTGTTGGGAATAGAAACAATCACACGATTTCTTAGTATGATGAGGGAGGTTTAAAGCCCTCCAGGTTTGTATTGTTCCCTTTTCTTGTCTTCCTGTCCCTGTGACACGCTGAACACCTGGAAAGGTACTCTGGGGACATTTCCAGGTGTCTGGGCTAATGCAAAGTGTTTAGCTGCACAAGGACCCAGTACCCTCCTTAACCAAAAGGGACCTCCATGGGGGCAAACTATGGCCCTAAACCCTTTTTGTGGCCAAAAGGGACCTCTACAGGGGCCCCAAGCCATTTCTGTCTATTTCTATCCTGCACAGTGCTGTCTCTACCAATACCACCTGCACTCTTCTGGCCTGAGCCCAGCCGATGTGAGCCGGTCCATGGGGCAGAGAGTGCCTGGCCATAGGAGGAGTCACCTGAGACTCAGCTATGTGAGGAATGTGACGGTGCAGGCTACTCCCTACTACTCTACACAGGTGTCAAGACGGGACGGGGCCGATGAGTGGAGGTCACATGACCATTCTTGAGCTGGGGAACGATAAGTGAATGCAGCGAGTGATAAAAGAGGCCGAGGAACTTTCGTCTGTAAACTTCCGTTCCTTGTACAGATGTAGAGGTCTCATCCCTGACTTCTCCTCAGCCTCCCAGCTCTGTCTTCCCTGGCCCCGCCCCTCCGCGAGCTGCTCCAACCTCCCTCCTACTTTGTCCCCGCCCCTCACCTCTCCCTCCAAGTTAGTCCCTGCTTGTCTCTCTTACCCTCCTCGTTGTCTTATTGCCCCCCCTGACCTGCCCCGTAGTCATGGCGGGGGCCCGGCCAGGGGTACATGCTCTCCAGCTGGAGCCAGTCCGAGTGCCGGAGATCCTACAGCGGGGCAGCAAGTTCATCAAGTGGGACGAGGTGAGAGCGGAGGGGAGGGGGAGATGCTGATTGCAGTGACTGGGAACATTCTTCCAATCTGGGGCTCTGACAGTGCAGATTGGGGTCGTGGGATCAGCCTGCTGGAGTCCTGTACGAAACTGACAGCATGGCTGATCAGCAGGACCAATGTGACATTCAACATGTGGGGCGCATGCTGGGACTTGTAGTGCACTGACAGGGGAAGCTGGGACTTGTAGTTCCCCAACAGTGTGTACTCACATGTGTTAATATACCTCTTGTCCAGGAAGTCTTTGGAGATTTTGTCTGATTTAGAAACATTGATTAGGTATAGCTGTCAAAAATCAGAGGCGTGCAGATGTAAATACTCCACATGAATGTTTCCTGAGATGGTAAGCTCTTGGGGTCACTTAAACATCCAACAAGCAGCTTGGTGACTTGTATTCTGCTTTTAGCAGAAGTTTCATGTTCCCAGCCACCAGCTGATAGAGAATGGCTCTCAGCTCTAAAGGCTCTAAAGACATTTTTGATTGATTGGGATCTCATTTTGGTTAGTTGGTCGCCAGGAACATTTGTGGTTAAGGGCAAGAAAATTGCCAAGTTTATGGCTGCCATGGAAGCATTTTCAGGTGATGATAATTTGAGGTACGCTTGCCAACTCTTGCTGCTGGAATGGAGACAATCAATAAAACAACATTCTAAGGGTGTGCTGTTTTTCTAAGAAGTAGTTTAGGATTATTAAGTTATGAGAATTGTGATTTGGACAGGGTAATACACTTCATTGAAACTGTGTCTTTTTGTCCTGGTAATCCGGTGATGGCCGGTGAAGACGCCTTCAGGCTGTAGGGGTTGCCCACTTCCCTGGTATCTATGAGCAGCTTTATATTTCATTGTCTGGCTGTAAATTGTAGGAACACAAGTGTCCTAATGGTTTTCGGCTGCTGAACTGGGATAAATAGGTCTCATTGTTGTGGCGGATGAAAGGGGGTTGGGATTGTTTAGGAGACTTTTAAGCTTTAATGACCGGGAGTTGGTGAAGGTGTCAGAAGCTTTTTGCCAGGGTGGATGGAAGTAAAAGAAAGTAACAGATCTGAGATCAAATGTGATACCTTCCACCCAACCAACTTGGGATACTTTATTTAGAGGGTGGGATAGTAACTTGTTGATGCTTTAGATTTTTGTGTATGCCCATGAAAGAGGTTTTCTCTTTTTATTGAAAGTGTTTGTGCCATAGTGCTGTAAAGACCAGTTCTCTATATACATGTACATATATATATATATATATATATATATATATATATATATGCACATGTGTCACTTGGTTCTGAAGACACTGACTGTAAAGCAGGGACCTTCTGGAGCTATTTATTACAGTTAGCCTTGAATGAATAGCTCATTATATATTCATGCTAGATAATTGTTGGCTGAAACAAAAAAAAAAATCTTGTCTCAGGTGGGAATGTAGTGCATGTATAGCAGACCCCTGACACCAAACTAGGGACAACCACTGTCATATCCATGTGGGATGCCTCCCACTCATCCTCCTCATTCTCTTTTCCCATAGAACTGAACAGCACCAAAATAGTTTACCGTGACATAAATTTGACGTTGGTATGGTGTAGAAATTCACTGTAACAATTCTTGGACCTGGCAATAAATATTTAGCACTGAGCACCTCATTTTGGAGGGTAATTGGGACCATTGTACCTCACCCAGGTCCATGTCCCTTTAGGGGGTTTTAGGGACACATTAGGGTACATGAAAAATAGCATTATAGGGTCACTGCTACATAGCTGGAAGCTTTCTTTGTTTTGACCATGTGATTGATGTGCTAAAATAAAATCCTGCATGTAGCAAGACCAAAAACCAAAAAGGGCATCATTACTAGGAGCAAAAAAGAACGCACACTATTGGTCATCCTATGATGTAACCTGAAATCTGGTTATCATATTGAAGCTACATTAAATTCTTAAGTGTATTTGGCTACAGTTCATAATGAAGTTTTAGCAGCAGGAGAATATTTGTACTTTATTTACCATTATTGGTAGTACATGGGTAAATGGGACCTGTCACATTCAAGAAATCTGTAGCTGCAATCAGTGACTTTTATGCTTCTGATGATGCTGGTTGCTTGTCTGTCTTGTTGGTTTTCTGACTGTGACATGTTGAGTTCTTGAAACACGTATGCAGAGGAGCATTTCAACTGTTCTTCAGCCTTGACCTTATTACTCTTCTAGGTCAATGACTCATAACATCCAGGTTAATTGAATGTTTTAAATGAGATCAGAAGTGAGATTCCCAAAATTTCTCTCATGCTATGTGTACTTTAATGCTCCTTCTTCCAGTTACATAAAGCTTCGTTTACTTTTTCTCAATGACAATTCATTTAGCTGCCAATAGCGAGGAAAACACCCCCTCTGTAAGCTCCAAGAGGTCTTTGTCACTTTGTTTCTTTGGTTTGAAGAAAAAGTATATGCTAAAGGAGAGGGAGCAATAAAACTGGTTGCTCTACTTGCATGATGAAAATGTAAGTTTTCTTTAAAGCTATGCTCAGTATCGGATAATGTAGAAGAGTGAAAATGCAAGCTTTCAAAACAAAGTTACTTTGTTGGGTGCGATCATAACTGACAAAATACTGTTTCCAAACATTTTTATTTTTTGCCTTTTGAGTTAGAGCTTGGAAATGTTCCAAAACTCACAAGCAGAATATACATTGACAGTCCACACAGGTGGGTTGTGGTGCTGAAACACCTAGTGACAAGTTAGGAAAATGTTGGTTGGCCATTCAAGAGTGTGATGTTAATTCCAAATTTTGTAGTTTGCATAGGCCAAAGTTTTGACATTGGCAGCCATGGAAGACTTGGTACTTGGTTTTTAGTAACGATATAAATCTATTTGGTGACCAAATTCAAACAAAAATTTCTCCCAAAAAAATATTCTTTACCTTGTGCATGAAATAAAATTATGCTTACATAAATGTGAAGGTTTTATTTGCAGGACCCTGCTCCATGGAAAAAAAGCTAGTTGCCTGGTTGTCTTTGCCTTGGTTGCTCATTCAAGTAACTCACCCAGAGTGTGCTTGCACCTCTGGAGTTGTGACCTCTCCATATAGTTGTTATGGATCTGGGATGTGGAAAGTGTTGAAGTTAGAGAACTAACAAGACAGCCAGATCAGCCAGCAAATTCCCCTAATCTTTGGTTCCCTGTAATATTTCCTTTTATTTATGCAGGTTAGTGGTTTCTATCTGTGCAGAAGTGACACCACAACCAATTCTGTTTTTTTTAAACTAATTAACCTTCCACTTGTGGTAAGTTTAGGTTTTGTTTTACTCGCCTCAGATAGCTGGATCTGTTGATCTTTACATTTATTCAGCAATGATCAACAAGATGTATAACATGTACAGACTAGGATTGCAGCTACATTGGTTTGTTACTGTGAATACAGCGTTACTTTACTTTTATCATAACACTTTTTGTTGATTTAGCAGTGTTGAAGTGCTGGCATCATCATGCAGATATCGTAAAGGATAGTGGAAAAAACTCATAAGTCAGCAAGAAACACCACTATACTCAGCCATAGACTACCTCTGTTTAAATTTTTTTTTGTTGACTGTGGCACTTTTACCTGTGTGAATTAAACCTTGGGCTCAGTTCATACTGATATCTTTGTAGCTACAACATAGTTCTTGTTACAAATTACTGGCCCTGCCGTATTTTTGTTTATGTCAGAGTCAAAACTTTGCCTCAGGGCAGCAGCTAGTTAATTAGTCTGGCCCATGTTTTACTGGATATTTGTCTCATGTTTACCAACATAGCTTTCACAGAATAAATAGTTAGAAAATAGGACTATTTGGCTGGTGACCAAGGAATTGAAGAAGAATTTGCATTGCAATTGAATTTCCTTTTTAAGTCAATAGCTATAAATCCCTGGATCTACAGTTAAGTGTTGTATGTTGACCATTAAATGTTGTAAAAACCAGTTGCCGTTTGATTGTCACATGAAAGAAATTATCAGTTTATAAATAATTGAGGCTGTTTTGTTATTCTTGAACATGAAAAGGTGCACACAATGACACAAATTTATGTTTGGACTAATAGATTTTGAGGGTTTGTTTCTTGTGTTAACTAAAGTATCCCAATGTCTACAAAGTATCTTGCACTGACATGATAGTGAAGTGGTTAGTAACTGAGGCTTATAGGACTTCTTGGCTACTATGAGCCAAAATCTGAACAGGTTTTCCGTAATAATTTCTGTGTTCATATTTATGTAGTTTTTCTGTGGGTTTTCCATAAATTGAAAGACTTTTGGTTTATTAGTCTTCAAATCTGATTACGTGGGTAAGCATGAATGATGAGTGGTTGGAATACTAGACTTTGCAGTTTGGTTCGATATCCATGTGTATTATTTTGCTATTATTGTTTTTGTTTATATTGCCATTCAGGTTTATGTATGGTGAAGCCATCCTCTAAAAATGTCAAATGTTAAATCACTACTGTATATCACATCATCACAGATATCCAGCCCTGTACAGAATGCACGCTGGTTCGTAGCAACACTGACCTGCTAATTAGAAGTTTATTCTTCCTCCCCTTTATCAACATATTATAATTTCAGTTACATATGTTATATTAGTCCTAGGGACATCATCCCTTAATCTTTGCAATGCAGGCTTATCATGGCTGGAAGGGAATCTAAATTGCTTCCTGAAAACAGGACCTGTGGTAACACCAGATATAATGCTGAACCTCCAGGAATAAACAAAGAAAAACTAATAAAATCTGAAGAAAGAGGTTTGCCAGGGATAGCCAAGCTCGGGAGGACAGGATTGGATTGTTATTGAGGTCCCAACAGCTAATATTCTGTGACCTGCATCCTCCACAGCTCACAGAATGATGGTCAGTGGGAAGAATGTCACCCTTAAGCTGCATACACACATGCAGTTATTGTCATTGGGAAGAATCTTTCACGATCCTTTCCAATGACAAAGGACTGTACGATGCATGAACGAACGAGTGCTGTACATAAGGCACCATTCTGCTCTATGCAGAGGGGAACAATGAAATGGTTCTGAATATTTGTCAGCATTGTGAACATCTACACTGATTAGAATCCACCTTTATGTAGATTATTCATAGTAAAAGTACACTCATACTATAATGCCAGAAGCCTTTTAAAATGTGGATTCAAGCAAGCAAAATGCCCTTGTAGACATAATCTCATTAGGTACTCTAACAGGATTATGTTATAATGTTACATGTTATAATGACCAGCAAATAATTTAATTGTCTAGAGCAGTAATTACTGGTCCATTCAGAGCAGTGGGCAGGTTAATGACATTTACCATTGTCTGTTTTGCCTATGTTAAAATAAGCCCAGAAATACAGCTGTCATAGGCATTCATTGGTCAAACTGGAAGAAATGCTGCAAAACCTTCATTTCTATTTATACCTAGACATATCAGATGAGACTTCCTTTAAACTGGAACCACCATGTCTAAGCCCCCCCCCCCCCTTCCCCCAGAGACCAGGGGTATTCCACATGCATATTAATTGTTCTGCTCAGAAAATGGTTTTAAATTGTCTTAAAACTTGTGGTTGGCTAAAGCTGTGCATTTTCTGATCTCTCTTGGCTTTTTTTTTATTTTTTTTTTTTGTTCTGGTCAAGGAATTGATTAGTATCCGTATCTGGCAAATCCTTCCTACAACCAAGTCCTTCCTCCCTAGGCAGAGAAATGATTTCTACTATGATGCTTTTAATGAATTTGCTCTTCCTCTTTAGATAGTTACACATGATTTATCCTGCCACCAACTGAAATCAAAGATAAGAGAAAATGATATGTAGAACCCATTTGGCCCGTAAAACAGACATTCTGTCCATCACTTTGCTTCCATACACTGTTTGTATTTCCTTATCAACCTGGTTGCTATCAGAATTTGCCTTGGTCGATGTTAGGTTTATGTGGTCTTTAATGGATAGTTTCTGTCATACAAATCTCTTGCTTCCTGCTTTGCAGTGCTGTGATATTGCTGTTTATTACTTTACTACAAATTAAAAATGCACTTTCTCTGTGCACTTTCTCTATTCTTTGAAGAATTGCTACTAAAGCACTGCTATTATAACAAACAAAAAATCAACCAATCAAAAGTTAGGATTGCCATGATAAATTGTGTGAGAATATACTGAACTTTCCTTTACCAATAATTGAGGTAGGTTGTGTTTTTTATGTTTGAACAGCTGTGTATTAAGAACATGTGGACTTTGTACCTCTGGGGTATATCTCCGCTAGATGCAATGCAACCGCATGGCAGAGTGCCTCTGAAGGGATTCCATCCAAATTTACTTCTTTTACAGTTTTTAAAGGATTATGGCTGTCATCCTGGTCATTTAGCCTTATATAATCAGTAGCTGACATGAAACAAACATATTTACATGTGTCCAGGCACCATGACTTTCCTAGGTCAATAACTTTCCAAGTCCTAACTTCAAGAAGGATAATGGCGAAATAGAGTACCTTCAAGTCTGCAATGTCTTCTTCCTTCCTAGTATTCTTGAAGGTTTAATTTCCCCAACAGTTGCTAATTTTCAGTACTAAGTGAAATGAACTTCAGACTTCTTTATGTACATATCCAACATGATTTCCTGTTGTATCATGCTTGTACATGTAGATTGTTGCTTGGCCTATACTAGTTTAGTGGGAGCGTCCTGTTCATACTGTCAAATCCAGCTGCAATGAAATGGCTGTGAGCCAGTTACCCTGTTTCCCAGCCGTTTGTCACTGTTGGTGAATGTGCTGTCGATACTATCTTTTTACTAAACACTATATTTGAGTTAAAATCCACTTCCTTATGTTTATTCCAGTGATAAGCAGGAAGGGAATCATTGCATTGTGGTTTTGTACAATTTAAATCCTATATTTAAAAGCTGCAAAAATTCAAATTGTCTCCTCATCAAAAAATGCCAGACTAAAGCTACGTACACACTTCCAATTATTATCGTCGGAAAACGAACGACGAACGTTCCTGCACGATATATATGAACGATCGTATAGCACCGATCCTGCACAGAGAGGTAACGACACGATCGTTCGTAGATATTGTACACACAATAGATACGATCGTTTGAGCGATAGAGGAACTATGTGCACGACAGGAAAGTGAACGGACGTTCGTTCATCACGCATGCTCTGCCCATGGACGATCAACCAACGACCGTACACACGAACGATGTTCAACGATCGTCGCCCAATCCGATCCGCCGGTCCGGTCGTTCGTTTCCAACAATTTTCCTCGTTCGTTGGCGTCGTTGGTTACTTTTTTACGAACAATTTTTTGCCCAATCGATCGTTCGTCGTTCGATTGGAACGATAAAAATTGGAAGTGTGTACGCACCTTAACCATAGACATGATCAGTTGTAGTTGGAGTGGCAGGCATTGTTTCCTGCTGGTTTATCTTGTAAAGACTTTAGAAGCAAGTTCTTGGCATTGTTTTATCTCTGCTGCTTCCCACCTTGGAGAGAAAGAGGCACAAGAGGCAGCAGTTGATGCCCCTTTGTGCCTACAAGGTTACACAGCTGTTTTCATGTTTCCAATTTTAAATAAGAAATCTCTCTTTAAAGATACATTTTGATCTGTGTATATTTTGCTTTTCTGGGTGTCTGCTTCCGGGGATAGCTATTACATCCCTGGATCTGCTTGATTGCTAAATATCTAGAAGAAAGTTGTGAACAGTAACTATGTTTTATTACAGGAAGCACATTGTCTGTCCCACTTTCAAGATTTGAGATCAGGGCTCTGTGATGGCCAGAGTAAAAAAAAGTATGTTTTTATGGACCTGGCTTTGTGCACTGGGAGCTTATCATTCTAGAATATAAAGATGCTTTTTCCAAAATTTTGCCACAGGAATGGAAGCTTACAACTGTCCAAACTTTATTTACCAGTACTTTACACTTAAAACACCCGATGGGCCTGATTTAATAAAGCTTTCTAAGGCTGGAGAGGATACACTTTCGACAGCAAAGCTGGGTGATCCAGCTAACCTGGAATATAATCCCTGACCAGATGTATTCCAGGTTTGCTGGATCACCCAGCTTCACTAATGCAGATGTATCCTCTCCAGCCTTGGGGAGTTTGAATAAATCAGGCCCAATAACTTTAAGGGGTGTTCGTTTTTGCCATATAGGTTGTGTATGGTCATATAGGTTTAAGTTATTTTCCACAAACCTTTGGCAATACACTGCAGCTGATAGAACTAATTGGCTCTAAGGAAAAATCTGACATTTACTATATATATATATTAGTAAAAGACAGGTAGAGTAGGACTCTTTTACTCTTGCTGCAACTTTTACTAAAAACATCAGTCCTTGTTGAGTAGGCTAACCCTTTAAAATCTTAAAAAACAAAACAAAAAACATTGGTAATAAAGGGGTTAGATGGCAAAAACATAGTGGTGGCATATGTGTGATTCCATAGAGCGAAAAAGTTCAAGAGTAGATGAAAAGTGCAAGTCATGCTATTACTGATTTTCACGGAATCAGCAACATTTGTTAGTTTGCTTGAAAGAAAATACTTTTCCTTTGCTTATGTAATTTCAGCTGAAGAATGTGCAGAGGCCCTGGCCCAGCACTGCAGATATCAGCAGGTGCAGAGTGTAAAGGTAAAAGAACTCTGACCTGCCAGTAGAGACGTAATAAAACAGCCCACACACAGTAGTTTTAAGAAAAGTCAAACTGGTTATAAACTGCAAGATTATATTTACAGAATGACATATATTTTATAAACTTGTGGTATTGGAGTCTGTAAGATATGTAGAATGTAGGCAGATGTTAACTAAGCTACCTTGTAAAGTTTGAACCTGAAAGCCATAATCCAATAAACCTAAGTTTAAAAAAAAGTCACATTCCCTTGTGTTCGCAATAAAGTTTAGGAAATAGGAAAATGTATGTATAGTTCTAATTTTAAAAGCATTACCTAGTGAAAATGCCATAGTTTTTTGGCTTCTAATGAGCACTTCGAGTTTTGGGGCTTGACATATTTGATAATCTACTATACACATTTACCTGACACAACCTCATCTTTCACTATTTACCAAACATTAGGGATTATAATGTTTTACTATATACTAAAATTAGTTTAAATCCATTTAAATTTTGTAAAAATTAAAAACTGCAAGTACCACCATCATTTGTTTTTGTTTTTTTTTTTAATTTTTTTTTAGAAATGTTCATTTTAGTATGTGTGTAGAAGATTACATAATTGTAGCAGCGCAAGAGCCACAGAGCATCCTTTGTTGTAGTAGTGCAAGAGTTAAGCATCGGTTCTCCTCAGCACACAATTTTTAAGGAACTGGCAGAAGAGTTCCAAACATTTAGAAAAACTAACCATTTCTATTGTTTGAGTTTCTTTTGTCTCTTGGTGTAATCCCAGACACACTCAATTATCATGATGATCCCAGACAGACTTAATTTGGCTCTGTAGGGATCATACCATCTTTTTTAGAACCTGTTATTCTTCTTTTTGCCTCAGATAGTTCTTTATGACTTTGGTCCTGAATTCATTGTTTTGAAGGACAATGACCCCAAACATAGTGCTAAACACAGTTGCCCTCCTGATGGTATTTCATAATAGATAAGTGTCTACCTGTCCTTTACAACACTGAGAAGACTTTTAACTCCTTGTGTGGAAATGCAACCAGAAACTGCAAGATATCTTCATCATGCTTCTTTGTTGATTGCAGACACTCATTCTTGTATGGCTCTACAGGGCTTCAGTGCACATATTTCTTTCTGTTACAGCTCTTTATTTCACATTGGGATTAATCAGTCTATAGGCCATGCTGGTATTGTTTGCTCACTGGTTTTTTATGCAAAATCTTGCCATTTTGACTGTGGCTTTATAGCCGCATTTCAATAAAGACCAGTGCAGGTGAACCCAGATCTAGGATCCCACTGGTTCTGCCAAATCTGAGCTAAAGGTGCCACCGATGTTAAAGGGAAATCGTCATTGTGTATTTTTATTTGTTATACTACATTCTGAGTCTTCAACTCTGCTTGTTTAATTATACTTCTGCTCAATTTTAAAGATTGCATTTAAACCTATATGATCTCTTGTTGCCCATTAGGGCCTGCTTGTTATGATTGTCTATTCATGCACTGGATCCTATTATGTGCAAGTATACATTGGAGAACTCAAGTAATGTTAAAGGCCAAGAGTGCACACAGCAAACATTGACTTAATTTACATTCTTAATTTTTTTTTTTTGCACATTCTAAGTTGTTAATAAATAATGATTTTTTTTCCCCATAAATTTTGAAAGGATTCTTTCCCGAAAATAATGTATATAATGTATATTTTGGCAGATAATACTGCTAATATTGATCAGAAAATGCCTCTTCCACCATTGTCATGTCATGTTAGCTATAGTGAAATATTTTATTTACTTTTCATTAGTGAATTCAAGCCAGAAAATGTGTCATCCTTAGAAGAGCTGAGAATTTGCTTCTCTGTTTGTGTTTTATTGACCCACCCATCTCATTGCGTTTTTCATTTTTGACTTCACTTGCATTTATAAAGGAGTTATGTTTTAACTTTGTTTAGCCCTGTATAGAAAGAAGCAAACTTTGTTTAATGAAAAGATGTTCTCTCTACTATATTTCAGTCTGTGGTTTCCTGCTGGCCTCCCCTACCCAGTGCATGTCATAGCACAGCCCCTGCCACAAGTAAATGTGCCTTCGCTTTCACAATAGCAGGTCAATATGTTACCAAGGTTAGCACATTGATATTCCGAATCGTACACATATATTCATATATATTTACATATATATTTATAAATACATATGTATTTATATAGGTAGATATATAATTTTATTGTTCAGTTGTTTCTACTAGTAGAAAGATGTAGTTGTGTATCCTGATCTTAAAGCAAATTACATTGTTCATTTAACAGAAGCACTGGGTCAATTTTTACCTACCAACACCATGCACATAATTTAGATTGTGGCATCCCTAGAACATTATTGCTTAAAAAAAATGCATTTCCTGGACTCCATGACATAAGGATGTCACCACCGTTCATTGCCAGTATACAAATTGAGTTGTTAAGCAACCAAGAAACCATTGGCATTACCAAAATTAATATATATATTGGATTGTTAAGGGCCCGTCTTACCATTGGCTGGTGATTAAGGGGGGATGACCCCTACAACTGCCAGCCATTGCCTAGTTATTTTCCTACATTTTCAGGGTGGCAGATGTACACAGATTTACATATTCTTTGGCTGAAATAGGAGACAGTAAATAAATGCATTTCTACTAATTTATGTTTGTCTGAGGTTCCACTTTAAGTGGATTTTTCACTAAAATTGGCCCAGCACATTGCTTATAGTGGCTGGAACACCTTCAGCCTCCCACCCCTAAATCTCAAAACATTTGTAGGTGAAAAATGTACCAGTAACAAATAGTGCAACAATTATACGTGCCTTACGTCTGTCCAGAGCCTTATGGAGCACAGAGCAGGTGAAATCCCATAAAAGGATGACCTCACACCCATTGATGATGGGGAGGGGGTTAAGGAAATTATATTCCTATCTTTTTCCTTTACAGGTATTTTTTTTCATCTACATCTAGTAGGTGGTTTAGGAAGGAAAGGGGGCCCGGTCTGTATAAGCGAACCTTTTACCAAAGCGTACCAATTTTACTAATATTTTTATTAATAAATAATGACAAAAGACAGAGTGTATGTAGAGTGTGGAAAAGGAGGATGTATTTATGAATGCCCTGCTCTGTGGCTGTGTAAGTTTGCTTCTGCAGACATTGTGTTGAGGTTTGTAAAGTGAATCATTAGTGTTCAAGTATTTTTTAGAGATCCTACATGGTTTCTCATCCAGGGCTGCTGTGTTTTTGTAATACTCTTCTGTTTGAACTTTTAGCTGGGGTGATTCTTCAGCATGTGTCGGTTTGGGTTAATGGCTATAATTACACAGTATTAGGATGAGCTACTGATCTTTTTGAAGAAAGTGCTCCGATAGCAGACTAGCAGACCCTTTTAACCTTTGTAATACCCTAAATGAAAGGGCATACATCATATTTTATGCAAACATCTGTAGCTTGACCTGTGTACATGTTCAAAATATCTAACTTTTGAGGCTAATTATAAATTTGTACTATTTATTGCATATATAATAAAAAATATTTCGGAGAAATGATGTGACCTGTACAGGAAAAAAGCTGTTGTGTGCAAGGCCATTTGTGTTCCCTGTATTATGACAGTACTGTCTTGTTGCTTGATCCAATGAAGTTTGTAAGCCTCATACTGCCATCCCTAAATGCAGGCATTTC
Organism: Pyxicephalus adspersus; assembly: GCF_032062135.1. NCBI lineage: Eukaryota > Metazoa > Chordata > Amphibia > Anura > Pyxicephalidae > Pyxicephalus > Pyxicephalus adspersus. The sequence continues at coordinate 37,918,119 of NC_092866.1, forward strand.
TATTTTTGTTCCTTTTTTATTGTTGCTCTTCTTTATTGGCATGTCTAAGTTGGGCTGGTTGGATTTAAATAAGGTTGAAAAATAAAAAATTGTAAAAACACAAGTTTTTGGTTGCAGAAAGTAGACTGTCTGTGCATGCCACTTCTGCAATAACATAAACCTACCTGTCTGTTCACAATTTAATTACACTCTGCTCCCCTGACACCATGGTGGGTGCTGCCATCATCACCTGGTCCTCTTCCAGATTCTGGTTTTCAACCATCTTGATTGTCCAGGTTGGCATGACGTAGCTCGCAGTGATGTATATTTTTTTTAACTCATGCATGGGAATTAATTATTTTCGGGCAGCCAAAGGCTTATCAGGATACCTGGCATTGAACATTGAGCTGTGCATGTGCATCTCATCCTACATGAGGCAGGTAAGTTTGTTTTATTACAGAAGGGGTTTTACTTGTCCTCTCTCATATGCTTTTTCTATGTAGACCAAAAAATAACCATTTCCACAAACAATAAGTTGTGAGCCTCTTTCATCGCCATAAGAAAACCTGCCCTGAGAAATAAATGTACTCAAGGTGCTGCTTTGCAGCAAGTTTTTTTTTTTTTATTTGAAAAGCTGAACTGAAAATCTCTAGGTCTGACCAAAAAGGTACCAACAGGCATAAGACTTAGACCTACTCAATATTCAGTACATGTAACATTGTTTCCCAAGTTTATTTTTAAAAAAATTAATCTGCTTTCACCTTGGAATAAATGAAAAATGGGAAATAGATGAAACCATATCCAATGAGGAGACTTGAGGGTCTTGTGCACTCAAGCCCTAGGTTCCTGAAAACATTTATCCAGCATTTGTGAGCAGGTGCATTGCCCTGCTAAAACATCTTTCTATGACATCTCAATGTACTCGGCAGGTTAGAGTAATAATCTACATTACTGTTTGGTCCTTCTGAAAGTGGGCAGTTGTCAAAATACATTCCTTTTCTCAAAAAACCTTGACCATAGATTCTTTATGACTTCTCTACCCATAAACCATAAGAGTGGTGTAACCATGTTTCCTCATCAGTGAGGAATGCTTCCAAAAATGTTATAATTAGATTACTAAAAATTCCAAGGTGTCCACTCGTTATCAATTTTTATTGGCATTGAAACATTTTAGCGCCAACTTCACCAATGGCTTTTTCATACTCAACTGTTCATGAATTATGGACCCAACATTCCTGGATATTTATAGTAACTTGGCAATTGTTTTTGCCAGAATTTGCCAATATGCCAAAATCGGGTCATAAATGAGATCAACAGTTTTAGGAGTCGTGAGGCTTTACAACCACAGAAATACTGCGTCTATGTATGGTATCACATCATGCAAAAACACTATATAAATGGGTTGGACTTTTGAGGTACATTAAAAAAGTAAAATCAATCAATTTATTAAAACAAAATTAAACAATAAAAAACACATTATTTAAATCATGCAATGTCAATGTTTAGGTCCGGTTAAAAACTTCTCATTCCCCCCCCTCATACATTAGGAATAAGTTATTGTTCTAACCATATAATTTTTTGCCTTTTTTTAAATCTAAATCACATCCACCTGGCAATGCTTAAGCTTGATGCACGATACCCTTTCTGGCACGGTTTTGTTCCATTTGATGTTTTTTACACATTACACCATTCTGGGCATTTTCCATTTAATGGATTTATTCAGTGACTATATATATGTCAATTAATAGAAGAAAACTTTGAAAAGAAAAATATGATACATTACTTCTAACAGCCTGAGAACTACTTGGTTACAAAAGGTTTTTACTGAAAGTTTGGAAGTATGTTTTACTTCAGGATCTTTTACAACATGCCTAGGGTGTACTAACCAATAATTTAATGAACTGATGTTTTGTTTGTGCAATTTATGACCAAGTGTGGTTCAATATTGTTATTCTTATTTAGTATCAAATAGGACAAACAAGTGTCCTACCACCCCTTGATCATTTGATGATGATTTTTTTTTGCAGTTTTTTGCAGTGGATAATTTATTATATTATTTTTGTATGGTAAAAAGTTCTGCAAGAAAGGATTTCAACTGTCATTATATGTCTGTAATAGCTGTGAGTCCTGTTTTAAAAGCCTTAAAGCGTACCTAAACTCAACATTTTGACTCAAGGGTTGACCTCCCTTTTACATAAAAGGGAGGTCAACCCTTCTATATAAGGTAAAAACATTTTTTTTTAAAAAAGGGTGCAGCCCCCCCCATAAGTCTTGATCACTGCAGTGATCAAGACTTAATGGGAGCGCAGAGCCTCCCGGTATACCTACGTCACGCAACCCGGGTGGCTATGGGGCCCCTTTGGGGCATTTTTCCTCCTAGGGGAAAGAGATGTGAATCTCATGCATGTGCACTGAGATTGGCTCTCTTTTTATCTTCCCCCTTCACAGCGGCTACTTCCCCCGATATCGCACCTGCGCACAGCGAGATCGGGGTGACGAAGAAGTAAGACTGAAGAAGAAGATGGAAGAGAAGATGGCATCGAGGAAGCACTGGGACAAAGAGGAATTCCAGGACGACGCGTGATTGGATCGAGGGAAGGACCAGCGTCATCAAGGGACCTCCGGGATTAAAAGTAAGTATCAGTTTAGTTCCGCTTTAAGATATCATGCCTGAAAGAATGTGCCACAGACTGAAAGGACCCTCCCTGGATGGCATCTGGAGAGATATAAAAAATGTAAAACCAACATGTGCGCCCAGACCAGGTTGGGTTCAAGAATTAGATCCGTTAAAATCAGTTAAAAATCCTTTATCTATAAAACATTTACCAAGGCCAATGGTTTTACAGCTGGTCTGATGTTCTCTTTCTACATTTTGTATATCTTGTGTTTATGACTAATTACACAGAATTGTAATGACACGTAAATAAGGTCAGCAGCGGCTCATCTTGCAAGACTTCAGATCTGTACTGGGATTAGCCTGCAAATTGAAGCTTAGATGCGTCTTTGCTCCTCCTGGTGAGTAATAAGTTTTACAGCGATTTATGGGACCAACAGGGTTAAACACCGTTCATTTGAGGCAAAGAAAGTGGTATCGGGGCAGTTAATGGTTAAAGTAATGGTCAAGAGGTTCTTTGCCTTTTTCTGGAGGCCGTATTAAAGTGTATGAATAACAAAAAAAAAATTTTTGTTTGGATTTTTTGTTGTTGAATACAGTAGAGAAGGGTTACAAACCCCTGCTGTTGTACAATTGGAAGAATTTCCATTTTACTATCTGTCCCAGAGGCTCAGTAGAAAGTTAGAGGAAATCTTCAAAAGTGAAGAAAATTTCCCTGTAAGACAGTTCTCCCCAGAACCAATGTCTCTACTGGATTTCCTCTTAACTCGTGCTCTGGGAACAACACAAAATTATGGGTTTACCTCATCTCATCTTGCAAAAAAGTTTGACTTAAAGATTTCCTAAATCCACCCAGAATTTTTTTTTTTTAAAGTTTCACTTAGAGATACACTTTTTAATCATTTAATCTAATTTTTATAAATGTATTTAGCTCATCCCATGAAGCAAACTTCCAGTATATTTTAAGCTGCCATTTATTGCGTATAGAATTTCTAGCTAAGTGATATTTTATATTCTTCCTGAAAAAACATATCATTGTAAACAAAGCGTTCTGTAATAGCACAAGTTCCGCCAACTGTTCATGTTTTTCTGGGGTGTAGAGACTGGCATATCAGAAATACGATTTAGTTACCTGTGTGGTTATGGAAATGTTTAAACCACAGGTGGGACACTGTGACTCTGAGTCTTGTTGGGAACCCTGGCTTTTGAGGTTGGGTTTGCACCAGCTGAGAAACTGTGTATACCTAGAAGTAATTTTGGTAGCTATAAATTAGCATGCCTTCCTGTGTTGTTAATCCAAAAATCTTTGCACTTGTGTCACTTGTCTTTGTGTTCTGTCTTTGTGTTCTTTCTTTTGTATTTTACAAGGCTCATATCATGTCTGTTATGTAATAGGGCTTGGCAGAATGGTGTCTGAGAAACAAACACACTTGAAATTTATGTGCTGTCTGGCTTCAGTAGAGTTAGTGCAGATGCACACGGCATGCTCACATGAAGTTTGTAAGGCTGCCCTAATATTCACAAGCTACAATTAGCAAAATGACTATTATGCTTTATCCATGAAAAAAATATATTCCCTAAGGCTTTATACCCTTTCTCATAACTGACCTGTGGGATTTGTAGGTAGTTTTTAGACATTCGATTGCTGTTCCTGACAAAACACATAGAACCCTATGTAATAGCTGAGTTCTTGGATTCAGGAGTGCCTGAGCAGTCTTGCATTCATCATCCAAATGTGTTCTGAAGCAGCTCCAGAGGGTATGTTAGAGAACCCTAGGGGAAAACACACCATTATATCTGTGTTGGCCTCCAAGAAGTGCTTAGAGTACTGAGAAGGGCTTACATTTATTGATCACAGAAAGGAAAGTGTAAAGCTGGTTACACACGTGCAATTATTGTCGTTTGAAAGGATCTTTCACAATCCTTTCCAACGACTAAGCACTGCACGATGCACGAACGAGTGCTGTGTACATACAGCACCACTCTGCTCTATGGAGAGGGGAGGGGGAGAGCAACGGAGCGGCATCCCGCTGCGCTTTCTCCCCCTTCCCTTCCATTAGGATCGTCCATCGTCCATGGATCCGCCAGGACGGTTGTTCGGACGATGGACGTCAGGCGCTTTACACACACCAGATCACCCTATCTATCCGAGCTGATAATCGGGTGGGAACCATTGGACGTGTCTACGTAGCGTAAGTAAAGGTCTCCATAAATATATTTGTTAGATTAGACATTAGATTTGATTAAAAAAACAAACAAACGTGGAATCTAAAGGTGCGTACACACTTCCAATTTTTATCGTTCAAAACGAACGACGAACGATCGATTGGGCAAAAATCGTTCGTAAAAAAAGTAACCAACGACGCCGACGAACAAGGAAAGTCGTTGGAAACGAACGACCGGACCGGCGGATCGGATTGGACGATGATCGTTGAACATCGTTCGTGTGTACGATCGTTCGTTGATCGTCCATGGGCTGAGCATGCGTAATGAACGAACGTTCGTTCACTTTCCTGTCGTGCACATAGTTCCTCTATCGCTCAAATGATCGTATCTATTGTGTGTACAATATCTACGAACGATCGTGTCGTTATCTCTATGTGCAGGATCGGTGCTATACGATCGTTCGTAGATATCGTGCAGGATCGTTCGTCGTTCGTTTTCCAACGATAATAATTGGAAGTGTGTACGTAGCTTAACAAAACTCCAATAGAGGGGCACTCTTAATCAATAATTGATCCTATTGACTGTCCGCTGTCAGAGGAGGAGCTAATGCAAGCTCCCTGCTGTTTACATACCTAAAGCCAAACAGCAACTGATTCATGTTGCGTCGGCGTTTGAACAAGTTTTGATCAATATCAAATGGTTCATTCTCCAGTGATTAGGCTCTAAGAGGAGAAGTAACATAGGAATAAAAAAATCTAAACCAAGAAGTTGCATTGCTGATCTGGGAAATTTGTGTCACCAGACTAGACTGGCTGTACATCACAAAACTGGCTGAACAGGAGATAAGAGTACCACCTTTAATGAATATAATACAGGCTTTAGGATTTCTTTCCTTTGAAAAACATTGGCAACAAACCCTATTTTTATCAACTAGGCTGGTACATAATGGTCATAATCCGCAATGAAAACCTGACAGAGGCTCTTACCGTTAGCTCCACTTTATCCACGGTGAAACCACAATTTGGCATTAGTAATTTTTTTTTTTTAATGATAATTTTCATTTGAATTTGCATAGAAAACAAAGCGTATTACAAACAAATATATTTTGGACCAGGGAGGGAAAAAGAAAGGAAACAATTCACATATAATGGTGTACACAGAAGGTAAAAAAAATAAAAAACTGCATCAATATCATTGAACTAAAAGTCAACACCAGAACAATAAAACGTATTCCCTAATTGGTCACACCTGGACCGTGCATTTAGAATGAGCAAGCCAAGATGACCAGTATGCAATAAATTTAAACACCTGATCCATGTTGTATGCAAACATTTTTTCAAATTGTACTTGTACATTAACCACCTGGGCGTTACACTGATGTCTAGATTTCTGTACCAAAAGCGTTACACTGTTTTTCATGAATTTTTTTTTTTTTTTAAATTGTAGACCTGTAACTTACAGAATATGTCCGAACAAGGGTCTAGTAGATATCATGAATATAAAAAATGTTTGAAACACACAATCATGTAAAAAAAAAAAAAATACTTTTAATAAAATTAAAATACACAAAAATCAGCTTAAACAAGAATACATAAACAAATGAAAAATACTGAAAATGCGATAATTCGGTATACTGTATAGTAATATATTTTTCTAAAACACCTCCCTAGTGTCCAACCGTCCAACGTCACATACCTATAGACAAAACGACATAAATATATTTTGTATTATTTTGTATTGGATTGGATACAGGACTTTGTATTGAATCCAATACAAAATATTTGAATTTCCCACTATGACCCCCATCGACGGGCACATGCACGGACATCATCAGGAATCGCCGAGGGACGCGTACGCGAACGCCTGGTATTCTAATTCTTTCCAAACTTCTGTACTTCCATGCAAAAGGTGTTAAATTTTTTGCATGGAAATTTATTTTAGATTGTAGGCTATAATTCACCGAATTACTCAAAAAATACTTATAATTCACCAAATTACCGCATAACTCGCCGAAATATGTCCAAAATTTTATAAATTTATTAATAAAATTTTTTTTATAAAACAAAAAAAACCTTTAAAAAAAAATCTTTAAAAAAAAGTTTAAAAAAAAAAAGTGTATAATGTAATGTACAGTAGCCTATATAATATATATATAATACAATTATATATATATTATATAAGGATTTCTTTGTATTGGACTGAATACAGCTTTTTTATATTGAGTTCAATGCAAAGGAACTCAATACAAAATTTTGAATTTCCCACCCCGCCTCCCGCCCGCACCGACGCATGCAGAGACGTCACCGGGAAATTTTTGCAAAATCGATAGACCCGAACCAAGGTCGGGCTTAACGGTCAGGTGGTTAAATTTATGTATTATCCCTGAAACTGTCCGTATATCTGTACTTCTCCAATATCCTGCAATAGGTTGCCTAGTGGCACATAAACAATGGGTAACAATAAGCCTATATTCTACTGGGTATTGTTTAATACCTAAATTAGCCAAAAATTAGTCAGCTTAGCCAAAAGTTTAAAAACTTCAGACCAGACACTTTTAACCCCTTTACATTACCAAAAAATGTGACTTAAAGAGCCAATATGGCCGCACAATCACCAGCATTGCTGCAACACTGCAGAATTATACTTTGCCACAATATAGGGTGTCCTATACCATCTTAACAGCATTTTAAGATATGATTCCCAATGAGTGGCACACTTTGTAAATGGCTATGCAGATCTTAGAGCTTCTCATCCACTGTTCCTCCGAATAAGATACATTCAATTCTACTTCCCATTTCAAAATATGGGCATTTTTAACAAACTGTGATTAGTTAAATTTTAAAGTGGTATATGCCAGTTTAGTAAACTACAGTACACCTCTCCAATACAAGCAATTTTTCTCATATTTTGACTCTAAAAATAAAAAGTTGATTTTGTTAGAAATTCAATGAGCTTCTAACTTCCTTTTTGAGCTGACAACTTTACCACTGCTTTACTGATATCCATAGCAGTGCTGGAAAACTAGTTCTGCGCTAAAGAGCATCTTCCACTCTCTTGCCTACCTCTTCTGCCACCTTCTCTCTTAAGTGTACATACATAAGTGTGAGTAAAGAAAATTATGGGAAATGTGCATGTATTTCAGAGAAACTTACATGTAAATAATGTTCACATTCTTGATGACTGCAGGTTTAGGGTTTTCAACCTTTGCAAATTTTAAAGCGGAACTAAAAATAAAAAAAATAAAAATGCCATGGCAGGTTTACCACAATTTTTTATTCACTCTCGGAACCGGCCCTCACTTCATAACATGTGCAGCTCGGTGTATTTAGAAAAGAAGATTGTGAACAAGGTAGTTAGGTATGTTTTATTGGAAAAGGGGCATCCTAAAAAAAAACATCAGATAACTGTACATTTGTCTGAAATGTTCTGACCTGACCAATTTTAATCAATACTACTGTTAATATTGATCACTTTTGGTCACTCTAATTAAAAAAATACAGAAACAATATATGATCAATTGAATGCAATGATTGCATTGACTGCTTGTTGAAATGGGAAAATCCTAAAGCACAGGGTAGATTTACATCTAGTGTCTGTATAGCAGTGCCCTGAGACATCTAGCCATGCTGGATCAATAAACGAGTGACACAAAGGACCTGTGGTTTTCTAATAGGAAGGATGGAATGGGGTACCCTCGCTTGTCATCCCCTGTCCACAGGACAACCCTATCTGTATAGCACTTGTTGCCTTTGCTATTACTGAAAATTATCACTAACAATCATTTCCAGCAACTAATACAAAGCGTGTGGGCAGAGCTTTACAGATACACAATGGTATTAAAACCCTTTGATTAGCAGAATGATAGTCTAGAACTTCCATTACTTGTATTCTCACTAGAAAATATACTCACAGAAAATGTATCACAGTAGAATACTTGCTTCTAACTCTGTACTTGTACATTTTTTTTTTGCTATCACTGAAGTTTCTGAGGTGAATGAATCCCACAAACAGAACCATCTTAGAATGCCAATAGGAATGATCAGCAGGTTTAATGTCATTCCTTGCCCCACTATTAGAAAATAAGACTTGGGAGGAAACAACAACTGTAACCAAAATGGCTTATTTTCCAGTTTTTGGGATCAGTTTTCAAGATCAGTCCAGCCGTAGGTAAAATGCTGTCTAAAACAACACCCTACACTTGCTGCTTATCTGCATTTTTGTTAGACTTTGGTTGCAACTGTAACTGTGTTTAGCATGCTGATGTAAGACGCATTACAAATCTTGTTTAATAAGAACTTGTCCATGTGGGTGAGACCTTAATTACATAATTATGTATATTATGAAACAGTCTGTAGGCATCATCTCTACTCAGTCTGGAATAGCAGAAGACAGCCAAAACCAATCCTCTGGAGAATAATACATCAGTAACTGGGCAGTCCAGTGTAAACACAGATCACCTAACCATGGCCTGTGTGGTATTTTGGCAGGAGTTCACATTTCCTGTAATTGAATAGAAAAATTAAAAAATCGTCCCTGGCTCAGGATAACAATATTCTGTCCAGGTCATTGTTTAGGTATTCTATAATTTTAACAGGCCATCTACACCTAAACCACAGTCATATTTATTAAGGCAGTGATAGTAACAGTCTTCATGTGCAAAGGGCAGTAACCTTTGACTGCAGATCAGTTTATTATAGTTGGATTTTTTAAAGAGTGTTACTGCTTGGCTATTTTGATTTGTGCACTTTTCACATGTCTTTTTACCTTATTACATAGCCAGACTCGATAATAATATTATTGACATGTAGACTGTTCTTTGGAAGTTACTTTCATATAATTCCTTAAGGAATTGTTTTGCCACCTTGGACAGCTTTGTGTACTTCACGTGTGAAAATGTGAAAACAGAAGAGACAAGTAAAAAAGGAAATTCTTCACTTTAGCTTCACAATTTTGACTCTGCTTTGTTACAGTTTACCAGTGTGTTCTGTATGTAACTTTAAAGTATATGAAAACCTTCAAGTCAGTTTTTCACAAAACTTGGTATACAGTTTTCTTAACCAGACCAGTTTTTTTTTGGTGAATCTGTTGCCAAGAGCTGTCAGGCTGGCTTTAGACACACTGCTACCTTTTAGGATTTACATTGTTAATTCATAGAGAGCGAAGGGAGTTGTTATGGAGAAACAACACAGTTATGACTTTACAAATTATAGTCTGCAGGACAGCAAACCTGAATAGATGTTCTTGGCAGAGGCTCAGACAATTGATAGGATTGAGTATGTCTAACATTCTCACATATTATAAATTGGCACTAATGGCACAAGTTGTTTCAAACCTTATGAAGTAAACTCCACCCCAATGTGTGTGTGCAAGGCAAAGTCGCTAAATATTTCTACATTTTTGAGTCCGTCACTAAACAACATCCCCCCCCCCCTTTTACTCTGCTGGTCCCATTGCATATATTAGTGTTTTCCAATCCCAGAATTAACTGCAAGACTTAAAGAGATCTTTATCTCTTTGCCCCAAGATATTATTCCACATCCATCTTTTTGTTTTTTAAATTATAAGTAACCAACAAAACAGACATATACAAAAAACATTCAAATAGAAGGTATAAAACAATGTAAAAAGAAACAAATATCACACATCACAACAATAATACAGATTATCATAAAGACATTAGGAAATGGATGAAGTAGGGCGAGCTCCGGCTTCTCAGCTATTAAGATCCCGGTTAATTTTTGAAGTGTATTTCTTTTCATGTAGTTACATAGTAGGTTAGCTTGAAAAAAGACATAAGTCTATCAAGTTCAACCACTAGGGAAACAAACATATCCCAGATATAAAACCCTATAAGACATAGTTGGTCCAAAGGAAGGCAAAAAAAAAACCCTGGTACAATTTGCTTCAACAGGGTAATAAGAAATTCCTTCCTGATTCCATGAGGCAATCGGATGTTCCCTGGATCAACAGTCACTGTTATTTTTACTTTAAATCCCTAATACCCAGTTATATTTTGTGCTTCTAGAAAAACATCCAGCTTTTTCCTAAAGCAATATATAGTAGTTGCTAAAACTACTTCCTAAGGGAGCTGATTCCACATTTTCACAGACCTTACAGCGAAGAATCCCTTCCTTATCCGGAGCTTAAACTTCTTTTCCTCCGGACGCAAAGAGTGCCCTCTTGTTCTTTGCAATGATCTCAAAGTGAATAATGGGGAAGAGAGTTCTCT
>NC_092866.1:37929423-37967464 GCF_032062135.1 Pyxicephalus adspersus
TCCCCAAACACATCTTAGAATTGTGTTTCATGAACAAATGCTGCTATATGTTTTACAGTGTATATTACAGAAAAATTGGGGGGACATAAAAGAAAGCCTAATTTTTTGTTCTTTAATTTATTGTAATTTAATTTATACATACACTCCTCCTATACCTTATCATTTTTTTCTGGGTTGGTGGACCTCATGGTAATGGAAGAAGACTAAGGATTTCAGTCCGGAATCAAAAATTAGTCAGATATGACGGCTAACATGTTGCTTTCTTTTATTTGTTCTATTAGTTCTGTGGTATCTTTCCTGTCCTGCATAACTAAAGTCCTGTTTAGGCGGACTGACCTTTTACTTGTATATCTTTCTTGGTCACAGAGCAGGGCATTTAGATAAGCACCATACTTCTTGATCTGTCAACCCCTGCTTTGCTTTGGTGGCCTTGCTTTCCTCTCAGGCTGCTGCAGAAGCTTACAGAAGGCTTTGTTAGTAGTTCTGAACAGAAGTCAACACTCTCTTGGCATAATTTAAAAAGTTGTATATATGATTTGAAGGCTGTAAAGTATGCCAGCCAAAAATATTTGGCTTATATCCTACCTGGACCCTTACCAGACTCCAAGGCTGTTGTAATTACAAAAACACATAATATCATTGGCACATTTCTAAGGTTTTAGTTTGTTGCCAGAAACTGTAAACTGACTGTCATGACCAGGTCAACTTTTTTTTGTTTTTGTTTTTGTATTGTAGTTTGTACCAATGATCTTGTTTGAAGAATAAGGTGTTTATTTATTTATTTATTTTTTTGAGCTTAAAACAGATGAAAAAAAATCATTCATTAAGATGGGTGTACATATCTTTTGAAGTATGTTTATGTGATGTAGAATTCGTTCCAAGGTTCATTAATACTTGAGGTACTTAGACGTCTCGGTTCTATTCTGTCTTTTATACTATTGCAATGCCAAGTAAAATGAGGTGTCCATGTAAATAAAAATGTACAGTGCAGAAGGAAAAGATGGTGCTGAGTACCAATAATGTTTAATATACTAAGGACTAAAGCATTCATCTTTTTTCTGTATAGCCAGGCAAATATACAACATTGCATTTTAATTATTTTAATTAATTTAACATATTAATTAAAACCATCTTTAGTAAGCTGATGGGACTAAATTGGATTTTCAGCCTAACATTTAAGTGAAGCAGGCCTTTCTGGGCTTTCTTGTAAGAAAACCCAGCATGTCTTTGTATCCCTAAATTGAGTGTTTTGTTTTTTAAATTGGTTTTATACAAATACTTACAATGGTAAAGTATCATTATAAATACCTGCCCGGTGGCCTTTTTTTTTTACCCCTGAAACTTCCCTCTGTAGCATATCTGCTAGCACTGATCCAACAGATTTACTAGCCACTGTGTTAAGGTGCGTACACACTTCCAATTTTTATCGTTCCAATCGAACGACGAACGATCGATTGGGCAAAAAATCGTTCATAAATATCGTGCAGGATCGTTCGTCGTTCGTTTTCCAACGATAATAATTGGAAGTGTGTACGTAGCTTTATTCCCTTGCCCACCCCTACAATACTACTCTGTCCTGGAGTGACTAGATTTCAGCAGATGAAACAATGTTATGGAACTCTGCTGTGGAGCAAGGTTTTTGGCAATGGGCTACTAGATAGGTAGTTGTAATGTGACTTTCTTCAAAAGGTACTGCCGTTGTAAATGTCTTATCCCCTGAAAAGATCACTTTAATAAACCAAGAAGTGTTAGTTTGATATATTGATTTTGATTACTATGATGTTTTAGCATCCAGAATTTATATAGGCTTATCCGAAATCTGAGCAATATAATAAAATTTTGTGATTCCCTTAGCTGATGAGGTGCAAACAAACAAAATTGAGAATAAGGCCTGGTATAGGACTTGCTATACTTGGCCTATATCTTCTCTTGGAATATCATCCCTTTTGAGAGAATAAGCATAAAGTTGAGATTCCGGTCCAAGAAACACTAAAATTTAAAGCATTGCATGATTGTATTCTGCTCTTGTTTATATCAAAATGACTGGAGTAAAAACTATGTGATTACATTTATCTTGACTGTAGACCTTTAATTGATTAAACTGAAAATAAAGAGAGCAAAGTTCTACATTTGCATGAAGGTTATTTATTTTTTATGTTTTATGTTCTAAAAATGGTTATTCATACTTGGCTCTGATAAGGTAAAATACCAGTCTAAATCTGATTCTAAGGAAATTGAAATTATTCTGACCTCACAGTGTTCTCTATTAAATTTTTTGTGCATTAGAGGGAAAAAATAAAGCTGGCTGTACAAGATGAATAATTGCAGATAAAGGGAGGCAGATGGAGGTGCCCCACATAATAGATACCCATTGCTGTATCCATGCGATTTCAGTAGTCATATACCAATTACACTGGTCAACAAACCTTTTCTTGCCAAACAGATTAAAGTTATTTTAGGTTATGTTTGATGCACAGATTCCAAATTTGGTATTGGTTTTACTAGATTGGCTAGTTTTTGAAATAATGACCTCAATAATAACCACTAATAAAACTAATGAGCCATGAAAATGAAGGAAAATTAAACTACATATGGCTACGTATACAAAATAAACTTTTGAAATACTTAATGTCAGTATATTCTATATTCAGTATATTTATAGAACTAATCACAAAGAAGTCATTGAAAAACTCAGTTTGTTTGATCTCCTTTTATGCTGATGATCAGGACAATCACGTTGAGGGCTCCAGCAGTAGTTATGTGTCTATCCCATCTGCCCCGATACCTTTCTTCCATCACCTTTATATCTTGATGGAACCTCTACCCCTGTTCCTCACTGAAATCGCCAAGGTTTTTTGGAAACATTTGCAAATGGCTATCTAGATAATGTACAGTTAGGTGCCTAAATATTTGGACATAGACAACTTTTTTCTAATTTTGGTTCTGTACATTACCGCAATAATTTTAAATGAAACAACTCGGATGCAGTTGAACTGCAGACTTTCAGCTTTAATTCAGTGGGTTAGCAATGACAGCCTGTAGTCTTGAACTCATGGACATCACCAGATGCTGGGTTTCCTCCTTTTTTAATGCTCTGCCAGGCCTTTACTGCAGCGGCTTTCGGTTGCTGTTTGTTTGTGGGCCTTTCTGTCCGAAGTTTTTTTTTTTTTTTTTTAGCAAAGTCCAATCTAGCCTTTCTATTTTGGGGCTTATGAGTGGCTTGCATTTTGCAGTGCACCCTCTGTATTTACTTTTATGCAGTCTTCTGTTCATGGTAGACTTGGATATGGATACGCCTACCTCCTGGAGAGTGTTGTTCACTTGGTTGGCTGTTGTGAAAGGGTTTCTTTCTCGTCACCATTGAAATGTTTCTGCGATCATCCACCACTGTTGTCTTCCTTGGACGTCCAGGTCTTTTGGCGTTTCTAAGTTCACCAGTGCTTTGTTTCTTTCTCAAGATGTACCAAACTGTAGATTTTGGCACTCCTAATATTGTAGCAATTTCTCGGATGGGTTTTTTCTGTTTTTGCAGCTTGAGGATGGCTTGTTTCACCTGCATGGAGAGCTCCTTTGACCTCATGATGTCTTTTCACAGCAATACTATCAACAAACCAGCACCCCACCCCTCCCAAACCAACTCCAGGCCTTTTATCTGCTTAATTGATAATGACATAACAAGGGATTGCCCACACCAGCCCATGAAATAGCCTTTGAGTCAATTGTCCAATTACTTTTGAGCCCCTGAAATCCGGATTCCAAATCGGGGTACTCCCGCTTACTTTTCTTGTAACAATTGAAACCTTTTACATTCACAGCACAAAAAAACAATCATTATGATGATTTTGGGGTTTTCGCCATACCATAGGTACATCAAATTTCAAACTTTTCCTTTTTTCCACTGGAGTAGACACTCTACACAAGTTTTGCATACCATATGGGGAGCCCAATACTTATCTTGGTCCCCCTGTTTATTATAAAAATATGCAAGATATGCTGGTTTCACAAATTCTGTAGTGTTCCTTCTCTGTTTTTGCATTAGGGTCATTTAAACAACTTCTTGAAGAACTCATATTTCTGTAAAAAAAAAACAAAATGTATGAATAAAAAGAAGGCAAATAAAAGATTTATGAAAATAATGCTACAATTAATATAAAAAATGCAAAACCTTGGTATAAATAAAGATTGATAATATTATGCTGTGTTAACATTTGTTGTTGGTAAAATCGTCTATTCCGATTCCTGAATAACAAGAACTAGGGCCAATTCAATGAAACTGATGTTATTTCTGCAATCTGCAGACCAATACACTAAACATATAAAAAAAAAACTTTGGCAAGTGATAAAAAAATTTTTTTTGGAGCAGTGTTCTCATTTAGGGTTATAATGCATGGCAGAATACAATATAAATGAAACTGTGGATGATGGCTCCCACTAGTTTGACAGAATTTATCAGGACCACCAATGCGAATAACATACTTCCTCTCCCTGGCTACATTTACTCCTCCTCTCTATCTGGTTGCCACCCAGGCTGGACTTAAAACATGTCTGCTGTGGGTAATCTTTAATTGGGAAAGGAGTAATTACATTAGTACTTTACATAGTAAAGAACCTTGTTTTTGCATCTAATTTATCTGTAAGAAATTGACAAGGACCTGGATCCTGAGAGGTATTTTATAAACTTCCTTGTCCTAGCTGGAATTTTTGAAAACCAAAACAGAAATCCTAATGCAGCCACCATATCAAATGAATAGCATGCCGACATATACAAAAAGCTTTGGTTGAGGAGCTTACCTCGGGACTTTAAAGGCATTACAATTTAAAAAAGTTATATGGTAGGAATAAGGATGCACCTAGTGATGAGTGATTTGTCGCTGTGGCGGGGGTGTCTTACAGAAGGAAAAATTACTAGCTTGTAATTAGTAAGATATTGTGATGAAATGATGGTGATATACATTTTGAGTTTTAAAGGTTTCCCTTGGTTTGTTTCTCTCCCAAGGCGGTCAGCACAAGACTGGATATTCAATAGGAGTATAAGGTTTGCTATAGGACCAGTTTACACAAGTTGGGTGTATTGAAGATACTGATTGAACACAATATGGGAATATGGGGACAGTTAGTCCCAGCACTGTTAATATAGGTGCCCAGATAATTATGGCACTGGAGTCTAAGGGTTAAATGAAATGGGTTAATTAGGAGCCAGTTTCGCCAGTGTGGTTGTGAGTATGGATAACCACATACATGACATGGAAGAATGAATATGACTAATCTATTTAAAACATTTCATAGAACTAAATTATACAGTCCCCCCTATCCTCTGTTGCTGGTATGACTAAATGTATTAACATCTGAGAAAAAGATTCTGTTGTCGACCTGAGTGCTCCATATCTGAAATATAAATGTACTATCGGTGACAGTGATTTTAGGGCATCTTGTTCCTGAGGAAGCTGACAATGGTCCGCGAAACGTGTCGAACTTGTCTGCAATGATATTGTTGATGGTTTTATATAAATTTTATATATTTTTATAGAATTTCAATAAAAAGGATGTTTTAACCTATTCAGCTTTTTTGTAATGCCTTTAAAGTCCCGAAGTAACCTCCTCAATCAAAGCTTTTTGTATCTTGAATTGGGATGTGGCATTAGACAACTTTAGTAACAAAACAAATAGGGTTTATCCAATAAATAAGGCAATGCATGCTGACATATATTTAAGTTTTGTTCTTGAGTTTAGTTATTCTTTAATTGACACACACTAAAAGAGATGACCTAATATTTTTTTTTAGTTTGGCAGCTCAGTGTCTCAGAAGTTAGTTCTTATTATGTTCCCATATATGTTCAAATTGCACTACCGTGCTAAAGATGATTGAACTGACATAGCTGGTAACTAAATCCACCTAATGTATATGCATCCCATTTCCTTTATATCACTTCTAGGCTTTTCCTGGAACCCTCATCCCAAAGTATACCATGAAAGTAAAAAAAAAAAAAATAAATAAAAAAAGGACTAGAATCAAGTATATATATATATATGTATGTGTCCCTGCCAAGTAATGCTTGCCAGTATGCATTATGGGTAAGAGACTACAGTACTTCTGCCTTTGCCTTTTCCTCATTTTTATCCCCAGAAAGCCATTTTGTCTCTCATGGATCAGTCCCCGCTGTTACTTCTAACTTTGGAAGTCGTTGCACTGTAAGAGTAATGGTGATCACTGGAGAAGAAGAGGCTAAAGCAAATGTTTTTTCTTTGCAGTAGACTGATGTCATTATTCACCTAGATGCACCTTTTAGGTGAAGTACATCTTGATGTTAATTTTAATGCTGGTACAGGCTGTAGTTTGTATTTTTTGGCATACTTGCTTCAACCTTACAATTTGGTATCTGCTGCTCTAGTAAGCTTGAGGTGCTAGAGCTCTGATGTTTAGTGATAATTTGAGTAGATCATGTTCTGTAGTCCACTCAGGAGAGGAATTGATGAATATTAAAGACAGAGTATCTACAGGCACCTTATCATGTGACCAGCATTAGCTTTCTTTTCAAAATGAGAGGTTTGCTACTTGGAAAAATAATAGATAATACTTTTCTGTATAACGGTTATGGATCAGTAAATCTTTGATGCAATGAGGTTAGAATAACAGCCAGGCAACAAACATTTCTAGCTAAGATACCAGCAGTGGCATTCAAATAAACTTCATGGCAGGTTTCTTCATAATTATGAGATCAGTTATTTTATATTTGTGGAAGATCAGTCTGTTGTGTCCCAACGACCAATCACCCAGTTTTCACTCTGTAGTGGAAGAAATGGATGAAAAATTTCTGATTAGCTGCACTGTAAGGATCACAGACTGGGAGCATTCAACCTTCAGGCACTTTCATGAGCGAAGCACCCTTCATTGTCATGGTAGTGGCATTTGATTAGTCAGTGAACTAGGTGACAGTGGACTTTGGGTTTTCCTGTGTGAATAGGGTCAGTACAATTGTAGTGCAGGGCAGGTTCAGCAGGAACTCTGCTGTGTGTATGACAGATGATTGATTTGGCTTTTAGGATTTGAACTCCTTTGCCTGTTTCTTTATTATAATGGTTATTTAGGCTGCATTTTTTTGCCTTGTGTTTTTAATGCATTTACATTGTAGTGTACTTTTCAATTGTTTTATATTTTTTTCCGGAAACTGGCACAGTTTGGACACATTCACCATCTATAAATATCTAAATATTTATGTCATTACAGTCAAATGTAGTAACCTGGCCATCAACTCAGAATAAATACTATGTACCTAATGGTCATTTTGAACCAGCAGAAGTATGCAGGTAAAGACCTTTCCACCTATTCTAGGGTCATACAGGATCAGTATCACATAATGTGCCAAAGGCAACCCAGCATGAAGGAGGTCAGCAATGGCATATTTGTCTTGTGATGGATTCACTTTGAAATTTTTACATTTAACAGACAAAAAGTAATCCTGGCTCGATTATTGATTTAAATTGAAATAATATTTTTCTGAAATTTTAAATTCAATTTAAAGTGTATTGTAAAGTAAGTAAATATAATTTTTTTTATATAAAGTAAAAAATATAATTTTTATCGTTACAGCTGGGTTTTTCTAACACAGAAAGTCAGTCAGAAAATAAAAGGATTGTGTTGATTATTATGGATATTAAAGTTCCTGTGTTTTTGACACATTAATGTGTGTCTGAGTTATTTTTGTGCTGTGTAGTCCAATCAGCATTTTATGCTTGTCATATGGATCATTTCCTTACTTTTGTATTGATTACAGAGTGTTTTGATTTTAGAGGGTTTGAATGAATGTTAAAGGCTACATTTGTCTGTTTTCCTTGTACAATGTTTACGTTGAGCTTGTTGTAGCTAGACTTCATTTTGCAGATACTAGAAAATGCTGTTGCTAGAGATAAATGACTAGGAAATAATGTCAAGTCAAAGATAATATCCCCTGTCTCATTGTTTGACTTTCTGCTGGGCTATAATGACTGTGTAGCGTTGATAAGGAAACCTACTGAGTAATTATATGGGACATTCCATCCAGTGATTCATTGAGTTGTGAGGAGTACTTTTCCTTCATCTATCAGAGATGGGCAATTTATGGTGTACTATTTAGTGCAAATTACAGCTCCAAGTTATTACTTCTTCAATTTATTTCCTGTTTTTAATTTCATTGGCTACATTTCTGTTTTTTTTCACCTTTTGAAGGGGAAATGTGAAAACTACCCTTGCAGTGGGACTTGCCCTTCTGTAAAGGTTAAATGTTCATTTTTGCCTAGGGTACTAATACCTTGCAGGGGTATTTCCTGTGCTCAGCTCAGCATTTTATTGGCCTTGTGGTTATAGTGAACTTTTTGCTGTTATATTAATCCTTAACCCCAATAAGCACCTTTTTCTAACTTAAATTCATTTTTTTTTCCACAAAAAACATGGTAACTCACAATTGTAAAGCTGCGTACACACTTGCAATTTTTGTCGTTGGAAAGGATCTTTCACGATCCTTTCCAACGACAAGGGACTGCACGATGCATGAACGGTGCTGTACATACAGCACCGTTCATGCTCTATGGAGAGGGGGGGGGGAGAGCGACGGAGCGGCACACTGCTGCACGCTCTCCCCCTTCCCTTTCATTAGGATCGGTTGTTGTCCATCGTCCGTGGATCCGGCAGGACGGTCGTTCGGACGATGGACGACACCGACTGTACACACGGCAGATTTTCGCCCGATATTTGGCCGATGCCGATTATCGGGCGATAAAAATCTGCCGTGTGTACGTAGCTTAAGGGGCTTTTATATATAGCAATCGGCCAGTTGAATAATCTCAACTGCCTAATGTTATATAGGCTTTTCTGGTGTCACCAAAACGGCTCTAACCTGGTAAGGCATGGACTATACAAGACCTCTGAAAGACGTGGTTTGTGGAACCAAGCCATCAGCAGATCCCTGAAGTCATAATGCTTGTGCTCCAGGCCTCATCTTTTCGATTCTCAAGTTAAACGTATACACACTCAGCAATTTGTGTAATCTTTAAGAAAACTTGATTCATTGACTAGGCTACCTTCTTCCATTGCTCTTTTTTCCAGTTCTGATGCTCAGGTGCTCATTGTTGGTGTTTTCAGCAGTGGACCAGGGTCGGCATGGCCACAGTGACAGGTTTGCAGAAGGCCCCATGAACAACAAGCTGCAATGCACTGCACTGCAATGTCATGTTGAATTAGTATGGTGGTGATAGTAAGGGCTTACAGAGATGCAACAAAACCTGAAGGTGAATTTACTGCAGATTTAAAATTCATGAATACAGCTCTGTATTTATTAATACATTTTTAAAAATGTATATATTTTTAAGTATGTAGTATATGTATTTAAATTGGACTCCACCTTTTCCAATCCCTGTTGCCTTTCTCTGCTACTTACAAGTTTTCGTTGAGGAGTGAACCTGTAAGTAAATGTGAAACTGCAGAAGTGAAATACAAATCCCCTTCCCTTTCCTTTAAACCTCAGAGCTGGATATGCAGATCTACAAATCCAGGTTATAGGTTTAAATATATCCAGGATATATTTACCCCTTGGGGTTCAGCTTCTATCTGTATTTTACACAGCCAGAATGTTCTTGCTTGACCTTTAACCCCCCTCCACACCTTTTGGCTCTGCTCTGATTGTGGCCTAAGCCAATATCTTTTTTTTTTTTCCCCCTTCTGTGTTACAATGCACAGCTGTACAATAAGCATGGAGGCACATATGCTGGGTGACGCAATTTACAAGCCATATAAAGATGCAAGACTAATGTAAGTTTCAGGACTCTTTCTGGTTTTGGTGTGGTACATTCTAAGATGTATGATTAAGTATTTCCTTCTTGCATTTTACAAAAACATTTGTGAAATGACATCCAAACAAATTACCTGAATCTCTTCGCTGTTCACCCTCAGGGCACAGAATCTAATCTGAGAAGTATGTTTCTGTTTTCTGCTAATTTGTGTGTTTAGTTCCATATTCCAACATTCACGCGTCATCTTTGCAGATATAATAATAATTCCTGGAAACTTCAACCAAACTGGTTTTCATTCCAGGGCATTTTATTGCCAGATGAAGAACAAACAGCACAAATTAACATTATCAAGATCTATCCCCCAAAAGTAATCTTGGTTTTCATATTTCCTAGGGCTCTTGTTGCGAATCGACCAAAATGTGAAACCACTGACAGGTGAAACAATATTGATTATCTGGTTGCAATGGCACCTGTCAAGGACTGGGGTATAGTGGGCAGCAAGTGAGTAGTTTGTTTTTGATGGCGCTGTGTTTGAAGCAAGAAAAAAAAATGGTCAAGTGTAGGAATCGGAACAACTTTGATAAGGTCCAAAATGGGGTGGCTATGTCAATGCATCAAAGCAGCTGTAAAGTGACAGGTCTTGTGAGTGTCCCAGTTAACTGGGTTAATACCTACAAAAAGGGGTCCAGTAAACCATCAAACCAGCTACTTGGTAATGGGGGTTTAAGTCTCTTTGATGCAAGTGAGAGGTGAAGGTTAGCTCTTCAGGCTCAGCCCCACAAAAGAGATTCAAATTCTAAATGCAGCACCAATAAATACATAAATAATGTTGGTGATAAGAGAAACATGTCCCAATATACACTGAATCACGTTAGTAGGGGATCCTTTAAGTCACACTGCCTCCGCCATCCTGCTAAAATCATGTTGGTGCCATATACCAGAGGACACCTTAGAGATCTTGTGGAGTCTATGCTGTGACCGGCCAGCTGTTTTGGTGGTACAGTTAAGATCTGTACAGTGAGGCAAATGATTATATTGTATTAGCTGATCAGTGTATGTCATATATTGCTTCTGTCGGTCATCTTATAAAGGGACTTGTAGTTCAGTGAATGTTGGAAGAATGCTGTATTATTCAGTTAAACAATTCAGATTCCAGTTATTACAGCTATTAGTATTGATACACATACCTATAAGGAAGAATAGATTTTCTGCCCAAAACTGCTCTGTGGCATAAACCCAATTTCACCTTTTAGCTGTCTTCATTATAGCTGATTGCATTTCCCTTTCTACCTATTCTATTATCATTGTCCTTTTCACAGAAGATAAGATAAGAAATCCAAAGGGGACATAGCATTTTAAAACACAACAGTGGTTTTAACTCTTTCAGATTTTACCCAGAACAATGTTTTAGCCAGAGTTGTACTTTAAGGTGGGGTGAAATTCTTATACTGATTAATTTTGTGTTCTGAAATATTTTGAGAGAGACTTTCTTGGTCCGCTTTCATTCGAATGGCCCCACTAATCTAGGTGTGAAAATTTGGGTCAATAGCTGTTTGGGCTTTTCTAGTTAAACAAATACCATAACAAACTGTTTGATAACTTACTTACAATATAATATTTATAATACAGCTTTTTTTTCGCCTGTTATCTTTTAATATTATATGTTATGTTCGGAAATGGCAGAGAAAATAGAACTGTTTTAGTGCACAATGACCCAAGTTCTTGATAGGACTGCTGTTCTTTCAGATATGTGTGCCAGAATTTCATCGCTTTAAAGAAAACCATTACTAAATGTAATTTCATGTGAGTAAAATTACTTGAAGATAGATAAACTTAGAGGAAAAAACTTTATAAAATGTAAGATGGTTCATTTTGGTAAACTCTATTTACCTTTCAAAAAGAAATACTTTTTTTTTTTTTTTTAACCAAGCATCACCGTGATAAAGAGAAAATGATCGTATTCATATCCTTTAGTGACATAAGGTCTGAATGGTGACAGCTGAGAGCAGCAGGGCACCAGAAGAATGACGCTTCAGGAAGTGTTAGTTTCTGAAGAAACTTCAGTTTGCAGTTCATCAGAGCAGGGTTCAATAGTTTCCAAACATAGGAACACGAACCTAATAATGGTTTGCAGAAGAGACAATTTATCACCTTGTTGCTAGCAAGTAAAACATCTACTTACACAACATTCACAAGCACCAAAAAGAATTCACAGACTGGTGCTAAGAATCCAGTTTTTTGGCCCAGCCTTTTGGTTGGGGCTTTTCAGAGAACTCAGCTAGAAGAATTGAAAACTATCACAGTAGTTTAGTTTCCTGTCTAGCTGTGTGCTCTTTTTAGTATCTGAAAAATAATTTAAAAGCAAATTTAACCCCCCAAAAAGATACATTTTACATTGCAGCTTACAGTCTATCAGTGTTCTTGCAGCATGAGTTTTCTTTTCAAACTAAAAATGTTTCCAGCAAATACAGAAACTACCTTTTTTAGCTTTATGTACGTATCTCTTGTTCTACTGGTTAATTTAAATTTTAGTAAATATTTAGTTTGATTTTTAGGCAGCTTGTATATAGTGTCTGCATTTACAGTTTTGATTCTATTTATATCTCTTTGTAACAACATGAATGCCGTATTTGCATCCAGGTATCATTTAAAAAGGAGGAAACCCAGCATCTGGTGATGTCCATGAGTTCAAGACTACAGGCTGTCATTGCCAGCAAAGGGTTTTCAACCAAGTATTAGAAATGAACAATTTATTTTCAGCTTCTTAATTTGTCCAATTACTTTTGAGCCCCTGAAATGAAGTGATTGTGTTAAAAAAAGGTTTTAGTTCCACATGTTTTTATGCAATCTTTTTGTTCAACCAACTGAATTAATGTTGAAAGTCTGCAGTTCAACTGTATCTGAGTTGTTTTATTTACAATTTATTGTGGTAATGTACAGAACCAAAATTAGAAAAAAGTTGTCTGTCCAAATATTTATGGATCTAACTGTATAACTTGCTTACATGATTTATCCTATTTATCTAAGTTATTTTTTTCTCCTCTTGAAGGAAAAACTGCTAAAATGCTGTATAGTGAATGTTAGGTGATGCCTGCATAAAGTTAGGACTTGTCAATATTAAGCTTTCTTTTTTAAGCTATGTACACTAACTAGATAATTGTCTCTGGAGATCCACAGCCGTGGTATTCTCGCATGAAAATCTAGTGTGTGTACAGATGTGTCCCCAATGTCGTTTGGCAATTTTCCGTGGCAGATGACAATATACCCACTAGGGACGACTTCAATTTCCTAGGCTGCCTCCCTTTTCCATAGAACTGTACAGCACTCCTTCGTTCTAGAGTTGCTGGAAATGCTTTTTTAAGAAAAGCATTTTTCGGCTTTGTGAAAAGCAGTGTTTCGAGAAGAAAAAAACAAAACAATTTGACAATAAACATATGGGAATTATGAAATGAAGTCCCACAGTAACACACTTCTGGGAAGATTATGTCTACAGAGCACAAATTGGAACTTTTTCTGTAACAGGCATCTCATCTGTCCTCACACTTCAATTTCTTAAAAAACCCACTGAATTTTCACCATTGGGTATAAAAGCCAGGATCACTGTCTCGGAACTTCAAAAACAAGTCAGTGGTAGTTCCATCATATCGATCATACAATCTGATTAAAAAGCTCCTGGCATTATAGGAAACCTAATGACATACTACATGACATTTTCACTACTATGTGAACATTTATATTAGCAGTTTAAGACTTTTAATTTATGCAACCAAAGATCAATAGGTAGGAATGTGCACTGACTAAGAAGGTTGCAGCTGTATACAGGTTGCATGGTATACCACAGTATGAAAATTAGTGGTTATATTATATCCTGTTCAACCTAGAACAGCTGGTGGTTACTGGAAAGTGCCGGGTGGTGCCCCCAGCTAAAAGGGGCTGGGGGGAACACTGGTGTACATTTGCCTATTTACCGATATATGGGATAATTAAGAAATTTTAACTGTGTGTGCAAATCTCCCTTCCTTCTTGACTGCTGGTCAAACTCAAATGGTACCACACACATGCAACGGAGAAATGGTGGAGAGCAACGAGACGGAATTCTGCAGTCTCCATCTACCAAAAATAATAAAATCAATAGCACAGGATTTAGAATATCACAAAAACGAATGAGGGGTTGTATCAGAGTACAGATATCCAGATTGTAAATTGTCTGGGTGCAAAATGGCTGACAAAGGAGGAAGCACCTCAAACCTGTAAACCCATCTTCGAGAAAAGAATTCCTCACTGAAGTTCAAAGTATTAATCATGTTCATAATTTTGATCTTCGAGCCTTGTTTACATCTATAATCTAGAAAAATCTTGATGCCGTATAAAAATATTAAAAAGTAAATGGGACTTATTTTCTCTACTATTTTTTTTTAATGGAAACTTTGTACAGCTACTTCAATTTAAAAATTATTTCTGGTTTGTTTTAGAATAAAGAGTTTACCTGAAAAAAACCTTTGTTCCTTGAAAAGTAATTTTAACAGAGAACAATATTAGTAATTGTGTGAATACTGTGAAACTGTGATAACTTCTCACACAGTTATCATACTGTGAAAATCTCATACTGCTGCAATTATACTGCACAAGCATTTAAGATGAGATCATTTTAATTATAATGACCATGAAAGGAAATGTTTACCTTTTGTAAAATCGTATGAAAAGTATGGTTAATAAAATAAAGAAACAATTCATATATCTTTATATGGTTGGTGATTAGGATTCTAAACAAACTATATTACAACAGCATCATATGTCTTCTAAAAGTAGGTACATTGTAAATAAGGACATGAAGGTAGTAGTTTCACCTCCTTTTTACCCTTTCTTTTCATGATTTTTAATACCACACACAGATAACTTGCAAGCGCTAACATTATTGTAAAACTTTTTAACTGTTCTTCCACTGGTGCAGTAAGGGGAAAGAGCCTGGGACCATAAATTTATTTACAGGTGCAGTCACCTGAGATGTGCAATTTTGCCAAAGATGACGACAATCTACCATTTTTATAACCATTTAACAGGTTGCTATGGGTTAGTGCACTGAAGAATTGTCATCCATGAGTAAGAACACTTTATTGGATATGGCCAGAGGCTGATATACAGTATGCAAATTGAAGAAATAATGAAAAATTACAGATTCCAGATATAAGACTAGACAACACAGGTGGTGGAGTTTCTTGAAGGTTGTATAATCTTTATTCCCTAAATGTTTGTTAAACCTATGCAACCTTAAAAAAACCATGCTTACAAAATATCCTAAAGACCTTTTACCCTACATATACATATATCTATATCAGTGTTCTCCCCCAAATTTTTTTTCAGCCGGGTGGTAAAAAAAAGTGGGCAAGGCGCTAGACACGTGAATAATTTGGAGATTCTAGTTATTTATATCATAGGTATCCAGTAACCCCTGCTACCTACCCCTATACATTGTTACAACTTTCTAATGCCTGGCTTGTTAGAATGTATAATTTTTCCATTTTTTTTGTATTATGCCCCAACAGTCCAGTGCTGTGTATTTTAATCCAACTCCCTAGAGTTCCAAGTTTTATTAGTATAATCCTTGTAGTAGTGTAATATTGTGATCAATGTGGCTTAACAAATTAGGCTTAGTTCACATTACCAGTAAAAAAAAATTACTTGATTACTTGACAACTGCTAGGCACCTGGGATTGGTAACCAGTGATAACTGCTAGGCACCTGGGATTGGTAACCGGTGATAACTGCTGGGCACCTGGGATTGTTAACCGGTGATAACTGCTGGGCACCTGGGATTGGTAACCGGTGATAACTGCTGGGCACCTGGGATTGGTAACCGGTGATAACTGCTGGGCACCTGCAGTGTGATAGCTGTGTGTGTAAAGTCAGCTTGTCAGATTCTGCAGCCTAACAACTCATTGCATTCAATCCTTTAGATCTCCTAAATTGGTTGTAATTACCTAAAATTTTTAGGGTACGCAGGGGACTCTCATAGCTACTAATAACCAATGTTTTGTTTTTTAATTTTAAGAATTTCAAAATATGGTGGGGATCACGAGTTTAAAAACTTGTGGAATTTGAACATTTGGGTTGCTGTTTGTTAAGTAAGTGCACCTGGGAGCCCAAAATTGAACATGTAAATTAAGGACCCCTGGGGCCACTAGCAAGAAGCATTGGGGTGGGGACCCCTTTTTTTATTTTACCTACCTTTCACCATGATATATTTGTAACACTTTGCTGCCCTTTCTGCTTCTTTGAAACCCAATTTATCTGTAATGGGGAGGTGCAGGAGTGGGCAACAGATGTAAAACCCCTAAAATGTCATTAGCATGGCATCATTAGAACATAAAAACCTCAGCCCAACAAATTGTAGATAGAACATAGAACAGAGGTGCAGGTAAACAGAATTATAGGTGCAAGTGGGGGACACTTGTGGCTAACACCCCCAAACTTTCATCACCATGGCATCATTGCATAATGTCTGCCCATCAAAACACACTGCCCTGTTACACATGACTTACCCCACCAGTAACTAAACCCCAATTTCGTTTTGATGGGCAGAGTTTTTTTATGTTCTAATGATGCCATTGTGATAAAACTTTAGGGGGTGTTTTGTACAGATGTTCCCCACACATTTTCAATTTCCTACACCTCCCCATTACAGAGAGAAATTGGGGTTCCAGTGTTCGAAATGGACAGTAATGTGTAACAGAGCAGTGCGTTTGTCATAGTAATAAAATTTTAATGTGTGAGTGTGTGTGTGTGTGTGTGTGGTTTATAAGAGCACACACACACACACACACCAATAAATATGAATTGCAGTTAAACCTAAATGTTATATGCAGTGACTTGCTTACTTCCCAGAATCTACAGCTACAACTGTCTTGAGACTGAATATAGTTCTTATTCCTTATTAAACCTGTAAATAGGACTCCATTGACCTATTTTCTTAAGTCCCTGTGAAGTTTTTTTTTTACATGTAAAGACAGTGTTTGGATTAGATTTAATTGACGTGTCATTCATAATACATGCATAGGTCGTGAGAACAGCATCTATAGGGGGGACTGTTCCTTTCAATGACAGTTTACATATAGCAGACTCTGCCCTTTGTGCATTAGTACATGAATACACTGAAGTCAATAGCAGGCTACAGATCACATGTACAATTTTCTCATGATCAGTGCAATTCTTAATTTAGAAAAGAGCAGACTGGGGTTCTAACAAAGTCTAATTTAGGTAATTCACTAAGCTAATTAAAAGTTTTAGTTGCAGTGTACAAAATAACACAATCACTACATTTAATGCTTTAAACATTCAAATAAAGTTAAAGGACAGTTCAGTGTCAGTAATTCCCTACTAAATGCATCACAACGTGCAGTCTAATTGCCAGAATTACTGAACTCCATATGGCCTATTGTCCTGCTCAAGGTCAATCGTTCACCGCAATAGTGTGTTATCAGAGGATCAAAGTCCTGAGAAAAGATTTGATCTCAGCGAATCCATTTTTATGTTGCTGTTTACGTGCCATTAACTATCAAATTACAAAATATTGTAATTTTTTTGTTAAATTTATACACAGCTAAATGAAAAAGTAGTTAACTCCTCCTCCCCGTTGGCTCTGATTATTTTGTTCATGTGAAGATTCGGTTATCAAGACATACTAAATGCAAACTGCTTCTGCTATATAAAACCCAAAATGCTGTGCGACGCCAATTACATCAATGCTGCCATGTGTAAACTCATTATATGAACAATACAAACATGAAATAAAATGTCAGTTTAAACCTGAGATTTGCACAGCCCCGCCTGGTACTAATAGGGCACCTGTAAGTGTTCCCACTAGTCATAACCCAGATGGATCAGTCTACTATTTTTGAAGCTTTTCTATTGTTTATAACTAAAGCTACATATAGCTGGTAGATTTGTTGATGACAATGAAGATTTGTTTATTTTTCTGGGCTAAAATATAGTCTCCGTTACGCTGTCCCTCAGATCATTTACATTAACAATGATCAGGGATTTGTACGTGCTCTGTCTGTTTCTCAATAGCATCTTTCATTATTTTGTTAAATAAGACTGGTTTCACAACTCCAGACTTTACTTTTACTTGGACTGATAGAGAAAAACAAGGACACCTTGCTGAATACATGGCCTAGTCTGCGTGAACCAAAGTCATGATTTGGCAGCAGCTGAGGTATGAGGATGAAATCTTTGTTTTCTGGATGTAAAATGATATGTTGTTCCTTTTTTCCTGATCTGTTGTGACATGATCTTCCTCCTAATTCTAGTCTATCAATATTTCATTGTTTATTTTCTGTAATTCTGCTGTCTAAACCTGTATTTAGTTTTATAGCATGTTTGACCTTGTTTTTGCCCATTGTTTGACTTAACAGTCAATGCATTCTTCACAGCTCTTGTTGTTGGAGTGTTGACGAATGTTCTGGTGTGGTTTATGTTTTGTTTAGTGGATGATGATATGAACTGGAAGTTAGTGTCAATACGTGTTAGTAGCTAGTCTGTAATTAGTTTCTAAATATTACCATAAAATTATATGTTTATTTATGAAATAGAATAACATTTCTGCTCTCAATGTCATTGCTGATTCTTGACAGTAATTTGCTTCCCATTCATTAAGCAAGGGATCTCTGTACCCCAAAGTTTAGAATATAATATTCTATAGTGTGTCATGTGTTTAGGGCAAAAAAAGTGTAGTTTGTTAATACATGACATTCAAACTCAAGGTCCTGTACACATTTTTCATGGCTTTTCTTCCTGCGTGTAGGCAGTGTTGTAAAAAAATTGCACAAACTGATTTTGTTAAAACTTTTGAACACTGGGGAAGATAGACTATCATAGGTGAACCTAGGGGATTCAACAAACCTGCAACGGATTTATTAATCATTTGTATTCCAAGTTTGCTGGATCACCCAGGTTCTTAAATGATAGTCTATCTTCTCCATAGAAGATATATATTTTTTGCAGTGTTACTAAAAGCTTGAAAAAAAAAATGCAGCCACCTCATCTATGGATTGGAAAGCTGCAAAATGTACTTTTTTTAATTAGTGCCTTAATTGGCACTTTAAAGTTGGCTTGACAACTAATGCACGCTTTACGAATCCTGCGTTGACGCATTTATTTTTAATGGGACCCCAATTTACAAACATGTCCTGACTCCCCATGCCCCACAATTCATGTGTTAAATAATACATATTAATTCATTTTTAAAATATGTGTGTGCAACTAGACCTATAGCTCCTATATATATATGCATGGTTGTTAATGATATGATTGCTCTATATATCACTTCAGTATACCTATAGTAATTTTTAGAGCTATATTTTTGAGCCAGTTGTAGGTCTAATGAAAATGTCCAAAACAAATTATATCTGGACATTATATATTCTGGGTTTGGTTATTTTTCTCTTTGCATACCTAGTTCTTTCTTGAGCTACGTTTCAGCCTTCGCATGTTGGGTGATTGATCCAAATTATAATGGATTTCACCAAATTATTTATTTAAAATATCAAAAGTAACATAAAAGTGTTTTCAATTTTCAATTTAATGGTTAACAAATCAACTTGAGTACCCTTTTGATGCACTTTTTTTTGCTTTAATGTTGTTTTTTCTAATGGATTGGAGGTTTTCATCTAGTCGATTAATTGGATTGCAAAGTGTATGGCGAGTTTTATGAAAGTATATGTCTAAATTTAGGATAATCATTCTCTCAAGCATCTTGATTAGAACCCCCCTCCCCACCTACCTGAATGAGAACACTTAATGTGAAAAGAAAGAAATATTCATTAGTAACAGCACAAATACATCTTGGGTTGAGGCTTTTGTGGAGGTTGCTATAGCTGGGTATATTTAAACCCAAATGTCAGGAACAGTTTGTTGTGCCTCAGATTTAACAATAGCTCAGATTTATATGTAAAATTCTTAAGGAGTATAAAACCTTCCCAAAGGTACTGTAGATGATTTGTGAGCCCTAAACAACCATCAGATGTTTTGTCCCTTTCTCCTAAAAAGGATCTAATAATATAATTGTTCTTTATTATCTGGCTTTCCCCAAGGGCTTCAGTTTAGAATTTTTAAAGATAGAAATGTTAGATATTCTGTTATCA
Source organism: Pyxicephalus adspersus (assembly GCF_032062135.1). Lineage (NCBI taxonomy): Eukaryota > Metazoa > Chordata > Amphibia > Anura > Pyxicephalidae > Pyxicephalus > Pyxicephalus adspersus. The sequence goes on from NC_092866.1 coordinate 37,949,325, forward strand.
CAATATAGATAACAACAATCATATCAATATATCATTATAAAAACAAAGGGCAGATTTCTAAAGGAAATTCCGCAGTAGATGTTAAGATACATTTTAAGATTAAATTTCAGAATTCATTCTGTACTTGATACATTTGGCCAGTTATTTCCCCCATAATCCTTCTCCCTATATTCAAGTGAGCCTCCGCATTGTATGATGTTCAATGTGTATGTATACTTGGCAGTACTTTTTTGTGTATGGTTGTGTAAATCTGTGCAGTGACAGTGTCTGTGTGCAGCTGGATGTCTGTATATCTGTGTTACAAAATGACCAGCACATTTCTAGGATTTTTTTTTTTCAATGAAAAACCCAAATAAGGAAATCTTGAGAGAGAGGGGGAGCATGGGAAAGGCAGGGAATGAAAAGAGGACAAGGGAAACAAAACAGTGGTTCAGAAAGAAAAGAAACAAGTTAAAACAGGCAATAACAATACATTTACTATAGGGTGGTGAAATATGTCAGGTTCTGGATCGACAAAGAATATGATGTGGGAGAAGGTTTGTTTTCCATAAAAGCTGAATAAACTGTTTTAGAAGTTTGTATTAAAAGTCTAAAAGCAGGGATGTTAAAACAAATAAAGAAAACTATATGTCTCTATATTTACTAAAATAGTGTGGATCCAAACCTTAGCTGGGTGAGTTTTAGTTGGGAATAAATTATTGCAGGATTCCAATTTGTTAGAATTTATGCAAAAACACTGGTGGAATACAAGGTGGTCATGAACAAACTGGAAATATGACTAATCGGCAAACTACTGTCTAAAAAAAAAGTGTATGAGAAGCTTAAGACAATGGAAAATGTACCAAATCAAACATTAGAATAAAAATACAAGTGGGAGAGGGTGTTTAAAATATTCATTTTCTTTAACATGCCTGGGGGATACCTTAAAGTTGTAGGTGGGTTTTAATTTCAGCCACTGACATTTTACATCTTTTCCAGTGATGCCAAACCATCATTTTTACATATTTACAGTAGTCGACCTTCACAATGAATGTTGGCATGAATGCATGTAAGCTCTACATGGGGCTTATTTGTCATGACTTGCTTGTTAATTCCATGTGTGGCAGCAAGCACCTCCTACAGTTCCGGTGATGGGCTCATGGCAGCCACTTATAGCTGAGTTTGTGGTTCACATGGATTTTATACTTTGTTAATAAACAGGTCTATTTGTGAGAAATGTGCTGTCTGTGTAACCCCATTTGTATCTAAAGGAAACTAAATCTAGGAATAGTCAAAAGGTTCTATTTAAATTTCTAGTAATCTAATCTTTGCAAACATTGTACACTCATTATTTTTCTTCAACAACATTGCCAATAAATATTTCAACCTCCATTCTTCAAAATACCCATTACTATTGTTCACATTCGTATGTCAAAGCCTAAAATATTTGTGATAAGAATCTGGGACTAATAGGTGTTTTTCTGGCCACGTCTAGTGGCAGACCTAATAAAGGACTCTGCAGGCAGTCTCTCCTTTATCCAAAAAATTGCTGATAAGTGCAAACAGTTGTTTCTGCTATGTAACAAAGGAAATGTCAGTTTAGTTTCATGTTATGTGCTAGTAGGAGAGGTCTCATTATGTATGTGAGCAGAACGTGCTTCTATTTTCTAAAAAATAATGTGTTTTGGGTTTACTGACCAGTTAATCCATTGCACAGACAAGTTGAATAGGGTTTTGATTTACAGTAGTGCCTAATATATTTCTTGCAGATATTCAACTCTGGCCTTTATTTGTAGCAAGGCAACATAGGTTATGGCCTCAGATGGCCATTGTACTATTGTATTTCTATTTCAAACCTGAAATACAAGGAAGGACAGGAAATTCAGGCCTGGCTGTGTTGGCATAAACATGATGCTCTTCTAAATTTTCCTTATACCAAGGCTCACTTGGTAAAGAATTTACAGAATGAAGTGGGGGCGGGTTACTGGGACAGGGAAGGCTAAATATGAAAAGATTAAACTTCAACTTTTATTGAATATTAATGCTTTTGCGAACTGAGTATGACTTTCTCCACTCTGCGTGACAAGTACCTTTTAATGAGAAATGGAACAGCCATTGTTGTGGAAGTTCTGGGTTGTCATGCTGATAATTACATACTATGAGGATCACACTGAGCAAGCATGTCATGTCAGGGTTTCATGTGTTCTGACATCACCTAAATATATGCTTGTTTCAGGTCAGCAATCGGGCATTTAGTCAACCAAGGATAAGAATGACTCTGGACACACAAATTCAACAAATCAGTAGTGAATCTTTTGTATATTTTGGCTTCAATTGATTCTTTGAAAAATTGTAATATATAGACATTATATATTCTTGTTTTGGTGCTTTTTCTCTTTGCATACCTAGTTCTTTCCTAAGAAAAGTTTAAGCCTTCACATGTTGGGTGATTGATCCAAATTATAATGAATTTCACCATATTTTTTATTTGAAACATTAAACATAACAGTGTTTTCAATTTGATAATTAACAAGTCAACATGATACCCTTTGTGATCAATTATTGATCCTCATTCTGCCCAGATGTTGATTTGTAATAAAAAAGCAAGTGCCTATATATTAGGACACATTAATTAGGCTTTATGCAGCCAGGTATTACAGTAGTACACTGCAGTACAGAACCTGATATATGACAAGGACAGTCATTAATCAGGGTGGCCTTGCTGGCTGTATTCCTTACAAGACAAATAATATTTTAAGAACTGTTTGCTTACATATTGCACTTTGTTTAATTGTAATTCTTTGATCAGGAACAAGTATATTTTTATTGCTACAACTTCATTATCTTTTGCTGTGTGTCCTTAACAAAACTGAACATCTGTGATTTACAGTAGATATTGCAAACTACTAATCTACAGTTCTAAAACCAAAGAACGAGTTCCAAGTATGGAAGATGCAACTAACTGACCTATACAAATGTCATTATTTTTGCAACAGTGTGTTGGTAAACCTGTGGGTGTATTGACAACTACTAGAATATAAAAATAATTTTACAGTGATCATTGTACCAATGGTTTTCACTTTACAATGCGTACCCAAGATCTTTTGATTGGCAAAGATGCTCTACAGAGATATATTACACGATTATTTTCCCCTGTAAACACAAACAAGAAAAAAGAACAGGTTGCCATTTGTTGGCTTCCAAGACAAATTGTGAATTTTGATTCACAGTTGCTTGCAGAAGCAGCATCCAAATGTAAGTTTTTGTCTTTGATCTTTGAGATTTACCTGAATTGTACCATTAATGTGATTTATTTTTTTTTTTTTAATAAGTATACCTTTTAGGTTGCAAACGTATCTATATTACCTTGGTGGTGGTAGTTAAAGTGTGTTTTTTCTTTAGCTGAATAAAGTTTTTCTTGCCAACATCTGATTAATGTCTGTTTGTGGCTATCATGGTACACAGGGCTTAAAGAAAACCTGTGCTCAAATTATGCACAATACTCCTCTATACACTTGAACAAGAAACACATTCAAGCTGTTATAATTATATTGTAAGGTAAAGTGTTTTACATTTTTGTTTTTTAGTTGTTTTTTTTTTTTTGCTTTGCTTTTGTTTGTTATTTTTAGTTGTTTCATCCAGAATGGCTTGGCAGCATACATTTTCCTCTAAAATAGTTTTCATTTGCAAAACTATTATATCAATAACACTGGGGAACAATTCTGAACAAATTTTTTGTTGACTTCAATTTTTAAGCTTATTTACACTAAAATAGGTATGCTGATTCTGAAAGAGCAGTTAGTTTTCTTCTATCACGTCAGTTTTTTTCTCTACCGCTTATAATGCGATTACTGTAGCGTGGATTTGTATAGGCTATTCATTTACACGCAAGACAGTGTGGTCAGAGGATGTGCGCTGCTCTAGTAGTGAATAAATGTATTTTTTTACTTACACACATATTTCCTTTCTTTCAGATCATGTCTGGCTCTGCTGCTTCTTGTCATAAGTGCCTAAACAACCCCAATTCATTGTGTTATATCTGTGGCAGTTTCACCATTCCCAGTCAAAGGGCGAACATCAGCACATTTGTAGAGCAAACCTATTTGGCATATTTTAAAGTTAAACTTGATGATCAAGATAAGTCTTGGGCCCCCATAAGGTGTGCAAACAGTATGTCGAGGGTTTACGAATGTGGACAAAAGAACACGTGATAAGATGCTATTTGGTATACCTATGGTTTGGCGGGAGCCAGGAGATCATGTCAGTGACTGTTACTTTTGTATAGTGATAACTTCAGAAAAATAAATGTAACATAGAATATCCTAGTCTACCATCGGCTATACGCCCAGTAGCTCATTCAGATGAAATCCCGGTGCCGGTTTTCGTTACACTACCCTCTCTTGAAGAACATGAATATGGTGATGAACTAGGTGACAACAGGGATGAAGAGTTTGAAATTGAAGAAGCCTCTGTCGTCAAGGATTTGATCAGCATGAGTTGGGTGATTTGGCATGTGATTTAGGACTATGGAAGAAGGCTTCAGAACTCTTAGCATCAAGACTGCGTGAGAAAAACTTACTTGAAAAAGAAACAAAGGTATCGTACTTTAGAATTGCATTTCTGCAGTACTTATTAACTGACAGTGGTTTTGTGTATTGCCATAACATACCTGGTTTAATAGAGGAATTGGGAATTCCATTCTATAACTCAACTGAATGGCGACTATTCATCGATAGCTCAAAGCAGAGCTTAAAGTGTGTCATCCTTCACAATGGCAAGATATTTGGGTCAGTCCCAATTGGCCATTCAGTTTCTCTTTGTGAAAAAAATGCAGATATAAAGAAAGTCATTGAGTTGTTGCAATATCAGCGACACATGAGTCATCCATGTTGACCTTAAAATGGTATGCTTCCTTCTTGGTCAGCAATGTGGATACACCAAGTATCCCTGTTATCTGTGCATGTGGGACAGCAGAGCTCATGGGAGGCATTGAGTGAAAAGGAATTGGCCTACCAAGATCTGCCCTAAAACTAGGTGATCCAAACATTCTACATGAGCCACTTGTTGATAGAAAGATTATTATAGTCCCGCCTCTGCACATAAAACTGGGTCTGATGAAGCAGTACACTAAAGCTTTGCCAACTGAAGGAGACCTCAAGTACCTAATTTTGGCATTGCCTAGCCTGTCATTTTGAAAAAATAAAGGCCAGTGTGTTTGGTCCACACTTTCGGCAGCTCATCAAAGATGAACATTTCATCAGGACAATTTCAGAAGTCGAAAAGAATGCTTGGTTATCACTCAAAGCCATTGTCAACGACTTTCTTGGAAACACACAAGCAAATAATTACACAGATATTGTCCAGAAACTCTTGGAGAGCTACAAAATGTGCTTGGTTGCATTATGAGCATCAAGGTGCATTTTCTGTAAAGCCATCTTTCTAACTTCCCAAGAAAACCTTGGTGCAGTCAGTGATGAGCAAGGTGAACGATTCCACCAAGATTTGAAGGTCATGAGTAACAATAAATCCTTTGTATGAACAAAAGAAATTTAAATAAACCGTACATACAAGTTATTTGATTTTTTTTTTGTGTATGTAAAATTTGTATGTTTTTTGACAAAAATGGAGGGTACCCTGTATCCTAAAAACTGGATGTGATAGCAAGTGTAATAAGTGTATCTTACACAATAAGTGTAAGATCGAACTCAACAAAAAATGCGTTCCCCAGTGTAACAAAAATAGTGAGTCCTCTAAACAAAGCAATAAGGTGGCACTGTTTTGCTGTTCCACTCGGTCTAGGGCAGCTTAATTGCATGCAGCCAGGAGGCACATCCTTAACGTCCTAGGTACATAGGTAGTACGTTAGTAACACTGGGTCATTAGACATGGAAGAGGACCAATGGCAGGGACTCTTGGTGGACATGTTTAGTGCTTAAGCATGGAGAGATGGCGAACTGCTCTGGCAGATGTCATCCAAAGTACCATAAAGTTAACACAAAAAAAAATCTCAAACTTAAACCGTATATGTAGTGAAAATCTGTTTTCTAACTGGTCAATATCCAATTCTTGCCAATCAGAAATATCTTGAAAAGTTTGGTTGTATGATGACAAGGAATACAACTATTATATTAAAAAGAAGTCCACATAGGAGATACCTCTGCTTCAAACCAAGATGGCTACCAATTTTGACCCTAATTGTGTTTGAAAAAGCTAAAAAAATCATATCTAGACAGTTGGGTTGATCTGAGAACCTTTATTGTTAAATTGTAGCTGCTTATAGATGTTTAATATATGAGTTACATGGCATTGTATGGGTTTGTACTTGATCCCAGCAGGAGATAGGTTTGTCAGTGTGTTCTTTGCACTGTGAACTGCTGTGAATAGCAGAATGTTAATTAAATTACAGGATTATCTGCTGATGATCTGTACTCAGACTAATTGGATTAAGCCAGCACACATATTACACTAATATGCAGTCCTCAACCTTTTCTACCCACATGTGGTGCACGCAAATTATACAATTCGTTTTCTTTGTCTGAAAAGCAATGTTATGAAAATGATTGTCCTAAGGGGTTAGTGAATTGTGTAATGTTTTGGACACATTTAGAGTGCAGCAGAAATCCATATTACATTGATGGCAGTTGTTGAATGTTTTTGCTTTAAGTTGATTTAGATCTTTTCTGCCAACATTTGACAGTTTTCTGTCTGCGATTATCATGATATATAGTGCTTAAAGTGAACCTGTGCTCAGACTATGTTCACTAAAAGAATTTAGTGTTCTGAATAAATAGTAAACACTTCAAACACACTCTTATTCATCTGGATATTGTGGAGAAATTATTCTGCAAAGTTTTTCAATAAAGGCACTGAAATATTTTATTATAAAACAGCCAATATTTCTAAAATGTTAGAAACAGATTAATAAGATGTCAGTCTTTGTTGAGCTTTTTAAGTTTTAATCACTTCACAGTACAGGCAGCTAGAGAGGGGAGTGTGGGCTTGCTATGAATATGTTGTTGATAACCATAAATATAAGTTATTATTTCTTCTTATTATTATAAGTTATTTTATTTCTAAGGTCAGGAGGTGTCAGTTGACTTTGTCTTGATGATCAGAGGCAGTTGTACTTGGTAGGATCAAGAAGTAACCAGTTTTACTGAGTACATATACACATAGCATTCTTGTTTCTTGTATTTTTGTTCTCCTTACCACTGTTCTCATTCCAAACACTTTAATATTTTACTACTGTTGTCCCCAAACTTACTGATACTTTGGGGATCATGTAGCACTCCTGAACTACTATCCCGTGGTTAACAAAACTCTTTTCTGTTGGTATGTGGTGTTTTGTTTGTCTGCCAACAAAATTTGTGTATATTTATGAAAATATAAAACTTGTCTTAAGTTTCTCTTGGCTGTCTTTTGTGTCTCATTGTCGTAAGGCATCCAGGTGATCCTTAGTAGGAAAAAAGTTTTGGCTAATTCTTTTCTAAGAATATTGATTTATAAAAATGTGTAGAAGTTTCATCAATAAGCTTTAAATATCATTTACAGTAGCCAAGCTTCACATCTCTACGTTACATTTATGTTTTAAATAAAATTGTAACGTTATTACCTATGAATAACATTTTGGTTTAAAATTCCTAGGTAATGGCACTTACTTATAGTAAGAAGTACATGTAGCAATAACAGAGGAAAAAGAATGCTTCTTTAACTCTGTCTTTCTTTCTGATTTATTCCCTAGCTGATCTCAGAGTGCAACTTGCAGCCCTAGATGAACCTTGTTGATTTCCCCTCGTTGATATGTCCTTTATATTAACAAATATTTTATAACAATTTCTTTAGGTCAGAGTTCATTATTGCTGTAGCTTCTATCCGCTGCTTAACAGAAGTAATTGGTCCGAATATTTTTTGCTCTGTTTATATCAAATAAACATTAGTAGTCATTTTTATACTGTTCAACTACCTCGCACAGAAGTCTATGAGGAAATAACACTGATTAAATAAGAAAGGCAGACTTGTGTCTACTGCCCACTCTGCTTTAGGTGTTTAATTGAAACACTGTGTAAGCTGGTTCTTAAAACTTGTTAAAACTGTCATTTTTAAGCTTCTGAGCAATGCCCAGGTAAAAATCCCAATATGTTGTAATATGACAATTCATACATGGAATTCAGCATTTGGTATATGTTATCACACATCATACATAGGACAGCTTCATTTATCTTGGCTTCTAGTGAAGGTTGGGCTTGATTTGGTAAAGGCTCCATTAGTTTGTTCCAGCTTTGGCTAGTTAGACAATACAGACAGGTCTGGTCTTTGGGGACCTCTGTTATATCTGTTTCTTTCACGTTTACTGAAATTAGAATTTATCTAAATTTTATATATTGTTGACTGCAAATATCCCAGTTTTGAAGACTTGGTACTATAGTTGCTGTCCAGTGTTATTTCTGCAGCACAAAAAAACTCTCTCCAAAGCCCCAGTGTACGTTTCTCTGTGTCTAAAGGACCTTTAACAGGAATAGAAGATGCAGTAAATTATCCAATTATTAGGCAATTACATAAGTAAACTAATTATATTGGAACCAGAAATAAACTGGAGCAACAACAAATTATTTATGTACTCTGCAGACTGTTTGCTGCATGCTAAATGGCAGTGTTGAATATCTGTTGCGGTTCTGGTTGTTACCTGTTTACTCCCACCTTTTTTTGAGGGGTAGAGTTGGGGAGGAAGTAATCCTTTTAGTTTTATATTACATATTTATTTTCCACTCACTGAAACAAAGTTGGCACTGTAGAATGTAAAAACTGTTTTTGATGCACTGGCAATCATCCAGCAGACCTGAGAGATGGTGGAAATCCGTGAAAACCTCTGGAACATGTCTATGTCACTTTGGATTCCATAGTTGCCTTTATCCAGGATTGTCTAGTAACAGTGCTTTCTGTTCAACATGTTAACTCCTTCATGCTTTTTTTTTTTTTTTTTAAACTCATCTGTCATTGTTTCTTTAGCTAAACAGAGGCATACTTCGATCTTTGCTGTGTGGTTTACACTTTGGTGCTTGAGGTTTAACAACAAGGTGTGAATCCCTATTCCTACAATGTCAGGTTTACATAACTCACAGCTTGCTGTTCTAGATCTATGGCTGTGCCAGGTGATTTTTTTCTGAGAACACACGGCTTCCTCTGTGCTGACCAATGGTCAATACACTTTCTTCCTTTGAACAGTTAGGTTCTTTAGCTTGCAAGGAGCAATTCAACCTGCTTCTTGCAATTAATTGTAAGATAAACTGGCAATGCAAGTCTGTCAGGAAGTATTTTGCTATAAATGCAGGTTAAGGCTTGCAAAGCAGGAGACAGAGGAGACTATTGAGATCTGGTCTAGGAGAAACTAGACTTGGGAAACAGAATTAGAGAGATGGTAGTAAAACATGATGGTTAAATGGAATTCTGTTTTCTTTTTTCTAATGCTTGATTGGGGGAATAGGGTTTTTAACCGTCTTTCTAATGCAAACAAGAGGCTCATCTGACTAGCTTAGTACTTGGCAGCTAACAGAAGACAATGTAAAGCCAACTACTGACCATTCCTCACCGACCCATATAAAAGCATAAATTGCAAGGTAGCGTCAATTCCTACCATCCTCACTGCCAGATCATTCACCCTACCATTTTATCCATAGCCTCCACCACTCAGAAATGGTACACTGCAGCCACAATACAGTTAGTGCCATCATTTAAAGCAAAATGGAAATACTTTGTAATCTAGTACGAATCTAGTAAATAAGTCTAATTGGTTACAAGAGTAAAAAGAGCAGACTTCTACCAAGTATTTCAGACTAATAGCATCTATCTCTAGGTAAATATATTGAATCCATGGTTCTGATATGCACAAGAAGTTGTCATGCTTGTGAGTTTTTTTATTAACCATAATGTTTTTCATCCAATATTAAACCTTCAGGAAGGGATTAGTAGCTTATTCCAGTTTTATATAGTGGATTAGTGTTTGCTGTTGTTTAATTAAAGTTTTAATTTTTTGATGTAACAATGTTTGCCAAGGTTTGTAATAGGTAAAAGACCTTTGACCAAAAGCTTGAGGCAAATATCCAGCAAATGTGTACCATCTCTCCTGTAGCCATACAGTCATCAAAACATCTGTCAGAATACACTAAACAGTATGTAATAAACTACAGGGCATCTTTGGACCTTTTTAAACTACTGCTACCCCTATGTTTTGTGACTTTTTTGTAGTTCTGCTCTGACTCCGTGGTTCAGTATTCAGATGACTTTGTATGTAGTAATGAATTTATTTGGTAGTACAAAACTGGTATTAATTTAAGACCACCTAAAAATTGGACATGGTCAAATCATGGCCAAGTGTTAGATGTTACATACACTATATACTTTTACCTATCTACTTTATTTTTCTAAAGTATACCATTTTCTAATGCAGATGGGATTCAGTGCAAAATCACATTAGCACATTCTCCTTAGACCAGTGTTTCTCAGCCAGGGTTCTTCCAGAGGTGGCTAGGGGTTTCTTAACAATGAGCATTTTGTGCCTTTCAGGTCAGTTTTTTTTGTTTTTTATTTTTAGATCTAGCATGTCCTAAAACTGTTACTCATATACAGCAGATTGAAAAATGGGTGGTAGTCTACAACATCAAGCTTTATGATTGCCCTCTGCCATTTATGCAAAGCACATGTACTGTTTAGGTAATAGTTTTCACTTTGATAACTGGTTCTTCACAGAGCTGCACAAATCACTTGTTTTGACTTTGTTTTGATTTGAACATGTATTGTATACAGGTATATTGTTGGCTGTGGTCAGTCCTGATTTTGGATAACACTTAGCTTAAGCTTAATGTTTATAACAGGGAATCATAATCTGCAAAAATAATTACATGAGATTCTATTTTTTTGTTTTCCAGGAAAATGGCGGCAAGTCTTTGGTTACACTTCGTGTGGACAGCATGGGATTTTATCTCTATTGGACGTGCCCAAACATGGTGAGTAATAAATGCATTTAGGGGACACTTGAAAGGAATGCATTTTGGAAAAGATTTATTATTATAAAACAAAAATCCTGAAATCTTTAAGTTTTATAATATTCTCTTAAGGCCTTGAACATTCTAGTGTGATGTAAAAATCTGCTTTGTGACACACACAATCAAACTGTAAAAAAAAACAAAAAAAAGTAATTGCAAAGTTTTATAACATGCAAGCTTAGATCTTGGGAAAAAGGTTTACCCTATACATACATTGTTGCATAAAGCTTTGTCTAATATTTATAAATAAGTTGGATCTTAGGAGCCACTTGAGTTTATATTGGCATACAAATTCATCTAAACTTTAGGTGAAAAAAATGTATGCTATGGCCATGCCTTAGAGAAAAACTATGGTTAAATCAAAAATGCAAATAATATTCAGCAACACAAGGTCATTCATACTGTTGTTTTCATTTGTAATACATATTTACATACCTTTAAAAGCTCCTTGCAGTTGCTGCTTTCTTTACATCATTTACTCGGGTGACAACCCTTTCTCCTTTTATTAGAATTGCCTATTACTCCGGTTTTAGTCTTCTAAGACGTGATGATGTACTGCAGTCACATGGTATATCAATCAAGATTTTTTTGGTGTGTAAATAAACAACTGATCAGCATAGTTTATAAGTAGGATGATCATTTCTCATATCTGCTGACCGCTTATTGTTGCACATTTTAGCTGTGTGATCAATAGATGAGTTACAAAAACATGAAAAAAAGCATGAACATCTAAAGGGGTATCAAGAATGTGTTCGTTTATACCGAATGGTCCTGATTTATTAAAGCTCTCCAAGGCTGGGTAGGATACACATTCATTAGTGAAGCTGGGTTATACAGCAAACATAGGATTGATCTGGTCTAGGATTCAAAACATTTGCTAACAAATGGCAAAAGGACTTTTAGGAAATCCATTCCAGGCTGGCTGGGTCACCCAGCTTTACTGGTAAACCTGTATCCTCCCCAGCCTTCGAGAGATTTAACAAATCAAGCCCAATAATAGCGAGAAGTGGGGAGCATCCCATTTGGACTGATTCCCCTCAATGTCCGTGTGGTCACTTAAACAGGAAGCAAAAGAAAATCTTTCAAACAAGAGTGCAGTAGATGTTTACAACTCTCCCTGTGTCTAAAAACAAAAATAAAAAAGTTTGGGCTGCAGTTGGTACAATAAAACATGCAATTTAATTAAATGAGTACAAATAAATATTACACGTTAGGAGGCTGGAGCAGTTTTCTTTTTGTTGCACTGGCCAGCATTTGAGATTTGTTTATCCCTGGTGTTCTGCACAACAGGAGAATAGCTGTGAATAGTCCATATGGATTAGAGATCAGTATTTGTTAAAGTCCTGTAACGAGCCATACTTCTGTGTCCCAGTTTGTAACTGTTCCAACACCCTCAGTTATCTCATTGTAACAGCTGCTCCCACACCCTATCTTTCCCGTCTCTGACCCAACTTTCATTCTCATTGTTTCTGCTTCGTACTTTTATTGGCTTTTGCCTGCACCACCTAATCAGTTTTTTTTTCTTATTATAAACCAGGTTGTGCTTTTGAAAACATGGTGGGATGTACTTAGAGTGTGCAATAAAACTTGGTACACATAGGCAGATATATTGCTTCAAATCTGTTTCTGATCTGATGAAACAATCAGAATCCAAGTCAATCTAAAGTAAAATGTACTTTACAGACTGTTAATAACTTTTCCACTTTTAGATTGGTTGTAAAGCAAACGGGTTTATCAGAAAATCTTGATCGATGCATGTTATATAATTGAATGATGTGCTGTAATGTAATGAAAATATTAGTTTTTCCTGCAGATACTTGCTGGCACACAACAAGTAAAATGATAAAGCAGGCTGACTTTACCAGCTTTTATTTGAAATAATAAATTCTTCTGTATACAATTCTGATAATATTAAGATTAGAATCATGCCATTGCATATGTCAAAGTCCACAGCTTCATTCAGAGAGGTCACAAAGATTTTCCAACTTGCTGAAATACCTAATAAAGCATTTATGAGGAAAATCTGGCCATTGTAAAAAAAGGAATCCTTTTACTGCACGTTTTCGTATTCTCGTATGTTCTATGTTTCTGTACCAAACCCGGCAGATCAAAAAAACACCAGCCCTATATAAAACTTGTATCCCATAGTGTTTAGCAACAATAATGGCTCCAACCCACTTACCGCTAGTCACTTCTGTAGGGTGCACAGGTTACTGTTCCTTACTCATAACATAGATGCAGTAAAATCATCTGCACTCCTACAATAAAAAGTGATACTTTTGAGTTACTGGTAAAAGCAAACAGCTTTTCCTTTTAAATAGATTCTGTCTTTTTTTCCCCAAGCCTAAAAAATTGCATAGTTTGTCCAAAATTGCTTTTGTTTGCTTTTATAAATTATAATCTTAAATGACACTTATTAGTGTGGAAAGGAGCTGGATATTCCTTCCCCCAATTTAAATATTTAATCCCTGTTCTTTTTTTTCCTTTTGGATGACGTTTTTTTTTTTCCTCCTTTTTTTGTTAACCTCCCATTTTTAGTCCATCCAAATCCCATGTGTTCCTTGAACCTTTGATACATCTGGATGTGTCCAGTTGGGCCCCTACCCCTCCTCCACATCTGGATACCGGATGGATATGCTCTCTCATATTCTGTTTCCCACGGCCTCTCAGGCTTTTGATACCTTTACTTCCTATAAGTAAATCTCTGTTTTTCTTTTATCCTCCGTTTTCCTTTTATCCTCCACTCTGTTTCCTAACTTCACACTTTTATACACTGTCCGTGTCTCTTGCAACTCCTCTTCTGCGCTAGTTCCTCTCTTTTAGTGCTTCATTCTTGGTGCATTGGTCCTGTCAGATCTTGTCCTAAAATGATATATTTTGCAGAAGTCAGGAGGAGGAAGGGAAAGCTGGTTTTAGTGTTTACATTTTTTTATATTCTGTGTTTGTTCCCCCACTCTATGTTGAGATAAACACTATCCATCCAGCCAAACTCTTTTCATTTGTTACAAAATACTTATGATTTGTAAATGCTTTTCAATAACGAATGTATACTTGCACATGGATCACAGATGTGTACAGAAGAATCATTATATGATACATGCACAATACCATTTCTAGGTTTCTGGAACTGGGTTTTTTAAAGGCTAGGAATTACAGTTTTCTGAAATGTGTTATTGCTGGTGTAGGACTGGGGGGGCTTTAAGCCAAAGTGTAGTGTACGTGTATAGCATATAGTATAGGTTACTTTTTGCTAATACTATAATATGCCTGGATTGGTATAAAACTCCATAGTATAATAGACTGTCTATCCAGGTGAATCTCCAACATTCACCACCATTTAGTCCAGAGGAAACAAAAAACCTTTGATAGGAATTGCCAATTTTGCCACTTAGTGATATTGAAAATTCATTATAAACAACAATGCGGTTGCATTAAGTATTAACTTTCTTACTCTTGATTGGTATAACCTGAGATTTTAGTCTTATAATACAATTTATGTATCACCCCTCCTGATTCCAACACTTCCAGGAGTGTCAGATTTGTTTTTCAACACTGGACTTTAAGTTTTTCACCAGCCTCTACAACGCTGTATGATACAATTTTAAAATGGGAGACTGGTGGGAAAAATGTTCTGTACAGTTTGTGAGCTTCCTTGCTTACACCAACATGCCTTTTTTATATTCCTTCACTCCTTTTTTGGAAGTTTCAGCCATCTTGAATGGCTGGGGATGCCAATGCCAAAATTGTATACAAAGCTGTGTGTAGTACCAGTTAGGGCTACAAGGAAGTATTTGTTTCCCAGCAGACCTTGAGAGACCATTTCTAGAGCTCAGAGAGGAGTTTGGCAGTGCAGGCATTAGAAAAAGTGCATGTTTACTGCTGCTTTTTAGTCAGGGGGGCTTTTGAAAAATTGTATTTAAAGCCAAACTAAAGCTAAAAAAATTCTGAAATCCTCAATGCTGACAAGCTTTTTTGGATTTTGGATTTTTTTCAAAATTTAAAATGATGTTGTATAGCTGTCTTTGTAGCACTGTATTTATTCATACAGCCTTAAGATCACTCATTTTAGTTTCCTGTTAACAGACCAAGGCCTTGCAATGGTTTACTTACTAATGGCACCTCCTGTGAACTACACCACTCACTCCTCATCTAGATATGTGGGTTTTTTTTTACTTATAGTGCAGGGATACTGAAAAATGTAGCCTGATGCATATTATTCCTTCTACTTTAGATGTCACATCTGAGAGACCTCCCCACAAACTGAATCCAGAGGAAATTAGATTTATTGCACATTTGACTCATGAAACAAGTATTCTGTCCACCACTTTGCCTCTGTACATTGTATTCACCTATCAACCTAAATGCTAATATTGTTTGCCTTGTACAAGTGTCATTATTCTTTAATGACCTATGTATCATTATCTGTGTAGTGTTATAAATTGTTCTTTTCTGAAGAACCCTGATAAGTGTTTAAAAAACTGAAAGGGCTGCATACTAAAATCTATTTTATAGCTATTTATTGTTATATAATGTTATCACAGTTTGCGGAAAAAGATAGCCAGTTCTGTGTGTGTTCACAAGATAATATAACTGCCAGTAACTCTGTGTCTTTTCATTTTTTTTTCTTCTTACAGGAAGTTGATATTTTAGATATAAACTTAATCAGAGACACAAGAACAGGAAAATATGCTAAAATACCAAAGGTAAGACATGGCACACTGTATACATACTCAAATAAATGGCTTTGAATAGTACACCTAAGAGTACAGATTGTCAATGTTATGCAAGGAACTTTAGTCCTAACAAAACTCTCAGTTTTGTCTAATATTTTGATGACCTCTACCATTCAAATGTAATGATCCCTTAAAACACAAATCTATAAAATGTTTCTTTTTTACTCGCCCCCATTAATTTTTTTTTATTAAAATAAAAAACATTATAGAGGTACGGATTATTTCCAAAATAATCTAGAATTATGTATAGAATGTGACGGTAGCTTCACTGATCAGTAGGGAGGGAGGAGGAGTGGAGCCATAGCTACCTTTACCTATCTGGATTTTCAGAATATTTTGCCAGTTTGACTGAACAAGCTATATGCAGGTTGCAATCAATGACTAAAACATCAGGCTGTGTTTTTGCTATACATTTTCTGGTCAGACAGTTGGCTCATGGGACAGTAATAAACAAACTATTAATTTTATTATAAAAGTGTTAGGCTATGATATTGAGGGAGAGGCTTTGTGTTACTTTTTTTCTACCTCACAATATTCTGTCTGGGTAATTGCTACATCTATGTTAGCATAGCATGCTTTTAAGAACCTAACAATAGGGAGATTTTCATCTGTGTGTTGGCTCGGTTATACAGCTGCAGCTGACCACAGAGCTGGCTGGTTAGGTAAAAATATCTGCAGTGCCAATATTTGTGGCTGATGTCCAGTTTTGTTGTAGGCGATAAGCAAAGTATATATATATTGGACATGTGCCGCCAGTCCAGTCTTACTTACCCTGATGTTAATTGTCGCACAACAGGAAGAGAAATTCTTACAAAGATGGCAGTCGAACACAAAGTGAAAAACTAAAACGCATTCTATACTGACCTGATGCTGCTTTAGTTTTGCTGTGGGTGTTCAACTAATCTGGTGGCTACATTTAAGTTAAAAAAGTGTTAGAAGAATTTATAATCGTTTAAGGCTCGCATGTCAAATCTTTTGTCTAGGATTTCTAGTAAGAGCACTAAAGCCAAGTAGAAACACTAATTTATTATCACTCTAGGCAAACTTTTTGCAATTGTTGTACCATAATCTAGCATCTCTACAGCTCTTTCCTCAAACTTGCGATGACATTTAAAGATCTGTCCTTGTGGATCGCTAAACAAGACAAGAATGGTCACTGCTGTTTATGAATGGAGAGGATAAAGTGAGGAGCCTCTTACTCATGCTGCCCACTTTCTTTTCTTCTCCATAGGAAGAACAGTACTGTATGGACAGTGCTCATTCGTTCTTTACTGTTGCTAAAGATCAGTCATTTTCAGCAATATTTTGTTGGCCATCTGTACACAATGTAAATTGTTTGGCAATATTATCATTATTATTGATTAGCAAAACTGTCTTGTGCAAAAGAAAATGCTCTCTACTTGCCTTTCTGGCAGGTGTTGCTCCAGGTCTTCTCTGTCTTAGTTAAAGTCAAGTACTCTGGTGGCTGAGAAACATTTTCCATCCAACACACTTCAAAGTGTTTTGGGAGCCTGGTTCCTTGCTCGGCACCATAATTCCAAAGCTGGTCTGTATGTCACATCAGTACTTAGTAGTGATGGTGGGCCAACAATTGGAAGTGCTGAAGATCTGTTGAAGACAATAAAGATCTAAGGTGCAAGCTGCTGAAAAGGTAAGGGTTAAGCACTACCTTTTGTAGGAGGCATTTTTTTTTATACCTCTTATTTTTGTAATTGCTGTGCCACTTTAAAGTATAAGTCCAGCTTGTTTTGTATAGAATGGGAGGTGATTACAGCAATAATAACCTCAGTTCTAATGGGTAGACCTTTGGCAGACACTCCACATTAATTACAGCAGGAAGCACTTTTTTTTAATTAAATATTATCTTTTAAAATATATTTATTCTTTCTTGTGTTTATTTGCATGATTAAAAAGCCAGATAGGGACAAACCAGACTCACTTTTGGCCAACAAGCTACAGGATATGAATAAATACTATAAACCTTATGTCTTTTAGAAACCATAAACCATAAGTCTTTTAGATCCTATAAGGTCATTGTCTTTTACAAATGGTAAAAAACAGGCCCTGATGGCTTTACAGCCAAGTATTATAAAAAGTTCCCTGACACACTGGCCCCATATATCTCTCGAGCATTTAACAATCTACAAAGGGATGCGGCATTTACCCCAGATTCGTTGACGGCTGCTGTGTGATTGATACCGAAGCTGAATTCAGATAACACTACATGGGTTAGTTTTAGGCCTATCTCTCTGATAAACCTAGATATTAAAATTTTAGCCAAAATATTAGTGACCAGGTTCAATATGGGATTAGCCACACTCATAAATAAAGATCAAGTGGGTATTGTCCCCCAAAGACAGGCTAGTGGCGATATCAGACGGGTCATTCA
>NC_092866.1:37967910-37970593 GCF_032062135.1 Pyxicephalus adspersus
ACTTAATATTTCTCTATCGGCTTTAGTGGTGTCTCAGATACAAGGAACTTTTCATTTTACATGGGTCCCGGCTTCTTTACCTTATCTAGGTATTAACCTTATGGCTGATTACCATACACTATTTTGGTTAAATTATCCTACTCTTTTTAGGAAATTGCATGGTTTATTATACCAATGGAAGGTTTATCTCATATCTGGTTGGGGCCCATTTCAGCAGTCAAGATGACCCTGTTTCTTGAAATTTCTGTATTATGACAGAGTACTTCTTGTTGTGATACAATTTTCACATTTATGTCCAATATTTCTTTATTAAAGGTTATTCAATTACACATATACATGTGAGTATACATCTTAGTCTCATATCCATATATATTATTAGAAAAAAGGAAAACAAAAAAGCCTGACCTGGTGGAAGTGGTTACAAAAATATTACTAAGGGATACTGGGGAATACAGGGGTCAGAATAGAAGACAGTAGATAAAATATAGTACAGTGTAAATCAAAATAAAAACAACAATATACCTGTCTACTAAACAAAAAAAAAAACTGTTTTGAATCAACTGAGGTAATATTCCAAAAATTAATCAGAGTGTCACTATCACAGGATTAGGAACTAATAGCACACTTGTATGGTTCAGCCATACAAGTGTGCTAATAGTGAGAATCTGAGAATTGTGCTAATCTCACTGGCGTCATATACCACTTTTTAATTACTCTTTGGTATGGATCCCAGTGATCCGCACATTTTGTACTACGGTAAGTAATTTGCAATGCCTCCAACCACGTTGCATTTAACACTTGTGTCCATTTCTCCATTGGTGGTGTTTTAAGACACAGGTCAACAAAAAATTAGTTTTGATAATCATCAGAAACCACAGCAAACTTTTCTAAATCAGTTTTTCAAGCAGATTTTAGATCTGTTTTCAGTTTTTCCCTAAACTATCCCGAAACTATACAGTTTCTGAGTTATGAGTACTATTATAGTTAACATTGTACGTGCATGTATTTTGTACTAAAACGTAAGCACCATTGAAGTGAATGTTCTTACATATTCAGTGTGAAGTAAAATAAGGCATACTGTGGTAAAGATCTACTGAACAGTGTCAGTTGGGTACCATTGTTTCTTCAGAAATGCTTAGAGTATGATTTTCTTATGTACTCTTTGTCTGGATTTTCGCGGTACAGCATCCAGCAGTAGTCAGCCATCATACTTTCATTCCAGAAACCTTGGTAGCGGTGCTCCATTAACTAAATGTCCTGGTAAATATGTTTTCTTTGTTCGTCACTCACCATACCAAGATTTTCCTGAAAGAATTCTAGATGTGACTGCAGGAAAAATTTATTTTTAATGACATGTGACAACCCAGTTTCTGCTATGAATCAGGCAGATTCTTAACTCCTTCCTTGCATGCGGATCAACCAGAGGCAGAAACTTGACACTGCTTGTTCCTGGCTTATAGGTATCTCTTGGTAGCCAATAACACGTGACATATTGGTCTCCCGTAGAGACATAGAAAACAGCAATATTTTGTGAATCCTCCTTGCATTCCCATCAGCAAGCCAATGACCTTTAGATCCCCACAGATGTTCCACTGGTGTGTTTTATACTGGATTGCTTCAAATAGTGTCTTCATGTTGTCATGGGACCCCTTTAGGTTAACAGAATGGGCAATCGGTAAACTTGGTTTGGAATTACCATTATGCAGTAAGACTGCCTTCAAGGAATCAATAAAGATATTCCTAACCTTATATCTAAACTGTTAAATGTTGTAATGTGTTAAGGCTATTTATAATGAATTTCACACAAAAAATAATTAACTGCATCACAAAAACTAGATGTGCTAGAGAAAAACTGAACACAAATGTGAAATTCACATCAAAAATACTACAAAGCCCACATAAAATTATATCTGATGATTTATGTGGAAAGAACAAAACCAGAAAATTGAAAAGAATTTACTATTCCGACCCAAGGCCTGTGGTGGCTTAAGCCTCCCGCATTGTATTAAATATTGCCAAGCGGCACAAATGGCTCAATTGACACTGTATCTTGCAGGATTGGAAGCCCCTCATTGGATTCCTTTGGAGTCACAGGCTTGTCATCCCATAGGGATTTTTAATCTGCTTTGGCTTCCTTCGAAACATAGAAGAAAAATCATGAATCCTGTTTTAAACCATTCCCTAAAATTGTGGGACCAGGTTAAGGGTCAGGGACGTTTGCTATCAGCTATTTCTCCTCCTCAGTCTTTTTTGTACAATCCTCTACTCCAGGATTAGACATCCTAGATCCTTCACTTGGTGGTCAGATCACAAACTAACTTCAAGTGCGAGTTTGAGCTAATTGGGCACTCTTTATTCTTTTCAGGATATCCGTGACAAATATGATATCCCACCAGGGATACTTTTTCGATACCTCCAAACTAAACATTTTTTTTTATTCATAGAGTTTAGCTCTACCACTTGTTTAGGCTTCACACCATTTGAACGAACTTGCTTCACGGCTTCTTTTTCCCCCCGTACAATATCATTATTATATGGTTGTCTTTTACAAGCTTTGTCAAAAATACCGTATTTTTCGGCGTATAAGATGCTCCGGCATATAAGACGCACCCAATTTTAAAGGAGGAAAATCTAGAAAAAAAAGATTCTAAAAGATTATTCCCCTTCTGATCACCCTGTGCCA
>NC_092866.1:37971287-37973625 GCF_032062135.1 Pyxicephalus adspersus
AGAAGCCCACGGGATCGCGGTATCGGGTAAGTATGTTACCGGTTTTATTTATTTTTAAAACTTGCATTTGCCGTATAGGACGCACCACTTTTCCCCCCCAGTTCTGGGGAAGAAAAAGTGCGTCTTATACGCCGAAAAATACGGTAGTCCCTTGATATGCCCTGAAATGGGCTTCTGATTTTAGCCAAGATCTTGAAGAGGAATGGCTGGAAATATGGCACAATGAGTCTAAAAGCTTTTCAAGTGTTTCTGCTTTGGAAGGGAAATATAAAATATTGTTAAGATGGTACTTGCTCGAATTTCTAAGGAGGTGCCGGGCTTTCCATCTCCGTGTTTTCGAGGATAAACATATTTGGTGGTAATGCCCTGTTGCCCAAAAGTTTTTGCGCCATGTTTATTTTGTAATCAATAATGTTTGTAATATGTCCCTCACCATGAATCCAATACGCCATTTTATGTCAGAAACCTCAGATGTGCACAGTACAGCTCTGTTTACTTTCACACATTTTTACAACAGCAAGGAAGACAATAGCTAGAGCATGGAAATCTGTTGCAATACCATTTTCTGAAGTAATACAAAGGGTATCCCAAACTATGTTTATGGCAAAACCTACTGCTCTACAAGATGATAAATTTGATTTTTTTTCTGCAATATGGTCTCCATGGGTGAATAAATATATGCCCCCCGCATTTGACAGACTATGTTTAACAATATGATTTGTGTAGTTTATCTGGATTTGTTTTTTTTTTATTTATGTTTTATTTTTATTTATTTTTTTCTGTTTCTTGTGTTTTTTTTTTTTTTTTATTTTATTTTGTTTCATTTTCTGTAATTCACTCATGGATGCTCATTCAATGGATGTTGACCTTTGATGTTCTATGGCAATATGTTTAACTGATTGTTTTTTTTTTTAAATTATTTTTCTGTTCTTTATTTTTTCCCTATTTTTATTTTTGTTCCCCTCTCCCCTGAATGTTTTCAATAAAAATGTATTAAATGAAAAAAAGCCAGATAAGATTGTTTTTAGACCAGTCAGTCGTGGGCAGGTCTGCTTTCAGCATTGCTGATGCCATTTCTGGCATGTTTCAGAAATTTTTATGGTTTTGTTACGTCAAATCACAATTATCCAGAATGCTGGCAGATTTCTAAAGTCTATGCACCAGCTATTGTTTGCGAGACTGGGGGGGTCTGAAATATGTCATCTGTGCACAAACTGGTTAGACAAGAGTTTATTCTTTATTTACATTTTCTGAAGAGTGGCTCAAATATTGCCACCATAATATGGTAAAGGCACTTAACAGAATTTGATGAGGTACTGGGTAAGCCTCTCTGTTTGGGTTAGAAAGTAAATGTATAATGAAATGTGTACGGATTTAGGTCTGAACTTTGGTTCCATCTTCTGTGCAAGCAAGGTATTGCTTCAAAAAATACAATTCATAATAATTGGTGGTTCTATAAAAAAAAATCTGACAAAAAGACAACATTTTTATATCTTGCAAAGGTAAACCTAATCAGAATATTACATCCAACAGACATTCCATCCTCTTTAATCCTCTACTGATTTTTTTTACATCATTTTTTACATGTTATAGAGTACTATAAAGGCATCATTCAAAGTATAACAATATGCAAGTATTATTGTTATTTTTATTTTAAATCAATATGCATTACTAATAGCATGTCATTTTCATTCATTTTTCTTTCTGTGGTAGGACTCCCGAATGAGGGAAATTTTAGGCTTTTCATCAGCTGAACAACGCCCTGAAGACAAGCTTGTTACAGTTGTGTATGGCTCGGACATGGTTAACATCAATTTCCTCAACTTCATGGCTGTTCAGGAGGATACAGCAAAGGTATTTATGGAGAAAATGCGGTCTTAGTGGCTAACTCACTCCAAGGCAAGCAGTTTTTATTTAGCGCAGCTGCCTGTGTGTCTTACCCTATCTAGCCCTACCTGAGGCACATACCCTACAAAAGCTAACCCGATGAGTAAGTGGATACCCCCAAAGGAGTGAGAGCTCTGTTCTTTTTTATTTTGGATAATTTCTTGTAGGTAGGCCTAAACAGTGTTTCTGGCTACACTGATATGCTAGTACTTACTGATCCTATAAAAGATTTTTTTTTTTGTTTCCTTTTTTCCTTTATGTTCCAGATTTGGACAGAGGGACTTTTTAAATTGGCCACAAACATATTAGCACAAAATTCATCTCGCAACACATTCCTGCAAAAAGCGTAAGTTTTTTTAATTATTATTATACATAGAAATAATATTTCACTAAGGCTTAGTCTTGGTCTACATGGACGTTTTCCCCAGCGTTTAACCTGTGGCCTTAAAAG
>NC_092866.1:37974079-37975607 GCF_032062135.1 Pyxicephalus adspersus
TTTATTTCATTGATTTATACTAAGTTTTAAGATAACAATACTATTCACCTTTTTATCTTCAAAGTTATAAGGTTTATATTTAGTATTGCACTTACCCTTATGGCCAGAGAATTAAGTAATGCAGAACTTCAAAGAGTGGTAGACAGTTATCTGAATGAAAGTTATGCCTTCCAAATAGCAATGGTTTTGGGTTGTAATTGTACAACCGTAACATAAATTACCAAATGGAGGTCTGAGAAATTCAAAGTTGGATAAAGCCTATAAGGAGGAGTTACGCAAGTTAATGTCCAATTATTGTGGAATAGGGAAATGAAGGATCAATTATTTTCCAAATTTGGAATGAATGTATCTATTTCAACAATAGATAAATGCATTGATAAATTCCACTGGTCATTAAAAAGAACTTCTTTAATTCCTGCAAGGCGCAATGATTCCCCCTCTCTTCAAGTAAGGCTTAGCTATCCTTGATCTCATTGCTAAGGAAGATGGAAAAAACATCTACTTTCTTGATGAAGTAGGTTTTAACATCTCAATGAGAACCAAAAGGGGAAGATCTCCTATTGGGCAAATGTTGTAGGGTGGCTGGAGTGCGTTCTAGAAATGATTTAATTTGTTGTGTGAGGAATAAAATTGGGATCCTCCACTTTCAGTCACAAGCACGAGCATTTATTCAAGAAGCATTCCTCAGTTTTATTGATGAGGTTTTGAATGTTTTTAGTGAAAAGAGTGTTCAGCATGCCATCCTAATTAGGGATATAGTTCCCTTTCATAAACCTAGCCAGGTTAAAGAGATGGTTAAAAGTAAGGGACACCAACTCTTATTTTTACCACCATAATCTCCATATATTAATCCTGTTGAGAACATGTTCTCTAAATGGAAAGAAGTAGTAAGAAGAAATAGGCTAATTATTTTGAGTGTTTTATTAGAAAGCATCCATAGTGTATTTTTAACATTAAGCGAGCAGGATTGCTTAAATTATTATACAAAAATGTTTAGCTTTTTGCCTAAATACCTAGGAGGAGAAAGCATTAATGATTAATAAATCATTTAATTATTAATTATTTTATTTAATGTTTCTTGAGAAAAAACTTTATTGAAATAAGGCAACATACACCCCATTTAACCACAGAAGTACTGGCTAGGAAGCTGATGGCCACTTTAAACA
The DNA here is from genome assembly GCF_032062135.1 of Pyxicephalus adspersus. Classification (NCBI taxonomy): domain Eukaryota; kingdom Metazoa; phylum Chordata; class Amphibia; order Anura; family Pyxicephalidae; genus Pyxicephalus; species Pyxicephalus adspersus. The sequence continues at coordinate 37,975,246 of NC_092866.1, forward strand.
AAAGACAAAAAAATGAAAACAATAAGGTTTTATTTCAAGTGGCTATAAAGTAGTAGCATAGCATGCAAAAAAATCAGAAACAGGAACTTTACCAGTTTAAAAATATGAACCACATTCTTTGGTAGTTTTAAAACTAAAACAATGCTTAAATACATAAACAGAACCAAAAGCTGGGAAACCTAAAACAGTTTATATAATAAACTTGAAATATAGTTGTAGAGTAGAATAGCTGTTAAATGCAATCCAAAAATAACTCAATGTAGTGTTGTTCTAAAAAACAGAATTGCTTCTGCCAGATCCTTTTTCATAGAAGCTCCTAAATCTGACTTGATTATTTTTAGAGCTGAAAATAGTCTTTCAAC
>NC_092866.1:37976864-38030466 GCF_032062135.1 Pyxicephalus adspersus
GCCTCTTCAGTTATAATTTTCCTTATACTTTCTCTTTTCCATTTTTATTTACTCAGACTCCAGGTACTCAAAATTGTCTCCTACTCCTCGAGTCCGACTCCACAGCCCTGTTAGCAACATTTAAAAAAAATTAAAATGCTGGAAAACGCAGGTAAACGCTTTCATTGCTTTCAATAGGGGCGTTTTCCCGCGTTTATAAGCACTTTAAGCATAAACGTGTTAAAAAAGCAGAAAAACGTGCCATACATTTTCCAGCAGTAAAAGTGCGTACAAACGCATATAAGCGTAGTAGGAACGTTTACCTGCGTTTTTGAAAATGTCTGTGTAGACCCAGCCTAAAGGATACATCTTGTTCCTGCTCTCCTAGTACAAACAGCACTTCAAGTGCACATCTAGTGCTGGGCTTTCATTTTTGAAATATGTTCGTCTAAAGATAATATTTTCAATATGTTGTTGCAGTTTGTCACAATGTAATATGTTTTAGGCTTAGTCTACACAGACTGTTTCCCCAGCTTTTAACCTGAGGCTTTTAAAGCCCACATTTGAAGTCCCCATGCATTCCAATGGGCTAATCTACACCAGGAGTTTCCTTCAGGCACGTTTTTGAGCATTATATTAAACGTTGCTTGCAACGTTTAAAAAATTAAAACGCGGGAAAACGCATGAAAACACTTGAAAACGCACACATTGAACTCAATGGAGGCTTTTACAAGCCGTTTTAGGCTTTTTATGAAAGCTTCTATTGAAAACAATGGGGTCTTTTAAAAACATTTTTAGCAGGTCTTTGGAATCTGAAACCCCCCTTAATAAGGAGACTCACAGATCTGCACCACCCCACCCTGGGGAATGAGTACAGGGGTACATAACGTTTACAGGGGAATGAGTACAGGGGAGCTGTGACGTGTTCATACTACAGCTTCTTTAGTGCTGCGGGACCAATCAGGGGAGCGGCGCTGTCAGCATAGCAGAGCTCCGCTGATTGCTCTGCTCCCTGATTGGCTGAGGAAAGGGAATTCCTGATGATGCTTGAGCTGTCATCAGTGTTTCCTATTTCTCAGCCAATCACAGAGCACTAGAGATGAATGGGCACAAGTCTCCCTATTCAAAGTTTTTTAGCGTTTTAAAGCTAAGCTTTAAAACGCTCGTAAAAGTGCAAAAAAACATATAGAAATGTGGTAGGAACGTTTATATGTGTTTTTAACACCGTTCATGTAGACCCAACCTTAGATCTACTAACAATTGTAGTGCAGAGGCCTGCCTCGTTGGCTAGAAACTGAAATTGTTTGAATAGGCCCCTAGATTATATAGTTTTGGAAAAACTGAGGAACTGTATGGATAGAAAGGTGTATAGCCAGCTTTAGATAGATTATTTGCATTGCTGGCCTTTCTTTGACAAATGAATGTTTAAGTTCAAAATAGCATGCTTCTACACTCTGCTATTTTTTTCTTCTATTCTTTGCAAACTGATTGAAAATAAAAGGAAATGCTGCTATGCGTTACCTGCACTTGCAAACAGTTTGTACTTCAAGTAAGCATAAAGCCTAATCTAAATCGAATCTGTTTTATACTTTGCAAATGTCCTGTAACCAAAAGTGCTAATAAAACTTGTGTAAGGCTTATCTTCTTCGGCACCCAAATTCACTGACAACTGAACACAGCTGCAGCCATGACTCATGAGCTTTCTGTCAAAGAGAACCATTCATGCAGAGCCAGCCAGTCAGTGGCTCTTCTTAAACACAGTTCCTGCACTTTGACAGAGAGCATGTGTAATTTCACTGGGGAGAACCTGGAGCTGTTAACAGGTTTGTTTCACAATCAATTTGGTCACAGTTTAGAATTTAGGGTAAGTGTAAAACATGGAAAAGCTTAACAATTAGGAATGTATTTAAAGCCACAACACCCCCCCCCCCCCTTCCTTTGAATGGAGTAGCAAAAATTAATAACATCTCTTTCTTTGAGACTGATTGAAAAAAGCAAAGCTATCAAAGCAAAAGGTGGCTACTTTAAAGAATCCAAAATATAAAACCTATTTTGGTAAACATATGTGTCCCTTCATAGTTTAGAAGTGCTAAATAATAATATACAATGTAGAAAACAAATATATAAATATGCAAATATAAAGAAAAATCGATAAATGAAAAGGTTTCTCCAAAGGTTTTTGACTGGTGCTATATATATGGTAATTTTGTATAGTCGTTTACACACATCCATTGCACTTTGCAGCCGGACAGGTGGCATGCCTGATTTAGATTTATTTAGTTTAGCTTCATATCTAGAGATATATAATACTTCTTTTTCCACGTTTACCCATAGTTTGGATTTAAATTACTATTTTTCTTTCTTTTAGGTACACCAAATTAAAACTCCAGGTGAATCAGGATGGACGAATACCAGTGAAGAAGTAAGTGATATTTCCCTCCTATTTTTGGGAGCTATGTATACCCTTAGGAGTTGTTCTTTGGCATTTCAGTATACTTATCAAATATGCCAAAGCATTTGGCATCAGAGTTAATAATAGTTGTTGTCAATTCATTCATCTAGGTATGTTATTTGCTTTATATGCCAAAAAATGCTATTAAGTGGGACTTCATTTGTGTCAAAGGGGGGATGATGATTATTATTATTATTATTATTATTAATAATAATAATAATAATAAACAGTATTTATATAGCACCAACATATTATGCAGCCCTGTACATTAAATAGTACACTATTGCAAATGTGGAGGAGAGGGCCCTGCACAGAAACGCTTAGAAAATCAAAGGATAATTGTGTTTATTTATTGTTTGTTTTGTAATGAATTACTTATATTCCCCAAAAAGGTGTTATTTCTGTTCTAGATGTATGTCTATTTTTGATTGTAGAAGTTGTAGAAGGATAGAATTAAGGTTATTTGGTAACTCCTCTAAGTTATTTTCTTTGTTTTTGTTATCTGACTGATATCCATACCCTTGCAAAGCTTTGCGTGTTAAAACTTTTTGTGTCTTTTTTAAGTTTTAGGTGGATATGTAAGTATTAGGGGAATGTCATTAGCATATAATGATAACGTGGACATCCTATTTCAGATGGAAACTCCAGAGATATCTGGATTTTTCCTGCTTGAGACTGCCAGAGGGCACAATTCAAAGAGCACCATAGATAATGGTCACCCTTGCCTTATACCATTGCAAACAGTGTTTCTCTGTGACTTAGAATACAGGAACCTAATGTTGGTGTAGGTGCAGAGTACAGAGCATGAATGGCTTGGAGGAAGGGTGTGATGGGAGATATGTTTATTACAGTGTCCATACATTGGTGTTTTAGTGCTACCTGCTGTCTTGATCAGAACTTGGAGGTCTTCATAAAGGCACATTCAAATAAATCAGTGTAGCTAGCATTGAATAAAGAATGACTGTTTTTCCTGTCATTATTTAGTAGCACCTTCCAATTTTTTTCTTTTTATCACCAGGATTAACAATTACATCTATTAGGATCTAATTTAGGTCTCAAAGTCAGTATATTCTCTAGATTTTTACAAAGCATATTGCAAACCACTAACAATTGACCACAGTGTGTACTTACAATCTTTTTTTATTCTCAAGGTCATAAAAGAATACCAGGGACACATTTTCTTTGTCTGTGATCCCAATTACATGAAATTGTACAGGTTTTGACTCCACAAATAAAACCTATTTTTTAAATAGTAATTTTATGTTTGAATACACCAAAGACATATTCCATGAATAGGGCAGTACATGTTATCAGCCCGCAGCACCTTTACAATGTAAGTTAAAACTACTATGTAGGCATAATCAGAGTAAACCAATTATTTACATTAAATGTTTAATATTTAATTTATAAAAATTCCCCACATGCAATTTATCAACATATGCCACGTCCAGACGTAAAATAACACTTTAGTATTCCTAGCAATATATGTATATATGGGACTTTAAAGGCATAAAAAAATTCAACAATCTCAGTGTCCGTATTCATTTTTGTATACATTAGTTAATTTAGGTAAATATAATTAATTTGATGTGACCAAAAAAAAACTATTCTAAAAATCTTTTAATAAAAAACACAACAGTATGTATACAAACATGCATTCTCTCTTTAGCATGCCCACTAACAGGGACATACTATCCTTGACGTGTTTCGTGGAATGCGCCCACTTCTTCAAGAGAAGAGAACAGACTATAATAAAAGCAAAGAATGCATGACCTATTGTAAATACATCAGTACAAAACTGAAAAAAAAATTCACATCATCCAAAAATGTTATAATTAAAAAACTTACATATAATACAACCTTAATTGGACAGCTGGGAGGCAGAAAGGGCAGGCACAGGCAATATGAGAGATAAACCCCATTAACAAATCATATATATATATATATATATATATATATATATATATATATATATATATATATATATATATATATACTATACCTTTGTATGTAACAAAATATGATGCATATAACACCATCACAAATGGCGTGTGTCTTGTTAATAATTTCAGAGTTGCTACCAGAATTTATATAGTGATACGTGCAATATATCCCTGTGATGGACTTGGAATCCATCTTAAAGGAGCCAATAAATGGCAAATGATTTTTCAAAGTGCAGTAGAAATGAACTTTATGCCATCGATAGTTATATGTCTGTTACACTGTTAATTTAACACGTCTTGCACTTTTCTAGCATTCTTAAGATGTTTGCCGCAGATAAGAAGAGAGTGGAGACTGCGTTGGAGTCCTGTGGTCTGAACTTTAATCGGGTATTATTCATAGTCATAATCCTACAAATACTATCATTTAAAATGACTTACCATGCTGTGCATTTTTGAAAATGAATACAGCTAGAGAGATTGCAGTTTTTTCAAATTTTTTTAATCTCGGTTTTAATGGGGACCGATTCTAAATTTTGTAATGTAAACTTTCCAGTAACTAACCTCTGTTCTGTTAATGCTGAGGATGACCAAATGAAAATGTGATCACAGGAGGTAATAAAAATTAAAAAAGGTTCACAAACAAAAAGGTGCTTTTCTTAATGGTATCTTGTTCCAGAGGAAATTAAAACCCTTTGGCAGCTGTTGTCAGCTTTGCCCAACATATTTTTTTTTTTTTTATATTTTTTTTTTTTGAGGTTTATATAGTTAACAATGGTACATACAAATTGGAATAGTGGTTGTTGTACAGAAACGTTTAAAATACAAATTAACAGTACATTGGTAATAATACACCATTAGATTGTAAACAAACAGTTAACATCATTCACGACAGACCCACAGAACAGAGTTTACTTGACATCTATAGGAAGGTTATTTTCCAGTTCTCTACCCAAATACCAGGTGGTTTGAGGGAAACAATTGTATAGCCTTATTTTTGTTGGTGTGTTAAGTGTGGCAGAAAAGCTTTCCCAGGTTTCAAAGAAAACCTGTGCTTTTGATTCTTTATGCATGGAAGTTTCAACCTATTCCATTTTAAATATTTCTTGAACTTTAGCTAGAAAAAGGCACATTGTTGAGGGGTTAATTTCCAACCAGCAATGGAGTATAGTTTTCTTGGCTACTGCTGAAATAATAGTGCTCCCTTGGAAAAACGAGAACCTGTACTCGCCAACATCCCAAAAATTGCCCATTCAGGGATGTATGGGACAAAATTAATGAGTTTAGTACAGATGTAATGTATAACTTGGCCCTAGAAACGTTTATTACACGAACATTCCCACAGGTTATGAAAAAGAGTTGCCGCAGGTCCTCCACATTTAAAACAGTCATCTCCATCAGAGGGTCCCAAAAATTGGACCAGAAATATAATTCTTTTGGAAGAGGCGGAAAAACATCTCTGTACTGAGTTGCCCAACATATTTATTCCCAGGGTCAAAACCTTCATATAGTTGCAATGTGACTGAACATTTTACTTTTGCATACTCTTCATTCTGCCATTTCATCTTGGTATTGGTAACCTAAATAGCACTGGACACTATCTTGTCTCTTTCAGGGTGAGTCCATCAAGCCAGAAGAATTTACTCTTGAAATTTTCGAACGGTTTCTAAACAAGCTATGTCTACGGCCAGATATTGATAAGATCCTAATAGAGAAGTGAGTTGAAGGAAAACCGTGCCATACATTTATTTATATGCTTTGTTGCTATTTCATATTTACCACTAACAGCCAGCAAGTGGCAATCTTTGGGGAAGCAAATTTACTGATTTTTTTTTTTAAATAAACCAGATTACTCAGAATTTGTTCTGATTCAAAGAAAAAGCACCCCTGATACCAGCAGAGATGAGGCTTTTTTTTTTCTAAATATGACCTGCCCTGTTTTCAGCTATGCAGTGCACCACAGTGCTTGTTGGTGTTGGTAGACTGTACTGATGGCGTGTTGCCACCTATTATATTTGTACATTGGGATGCCATTCTTAATAAATGTCACTGCCATTCACTGCACAAAGTAGCAAAAAATTGCCTTATGGTAAAACCTGGTAAAGCTTACGTTACCACTACCCATAAGTGTGTGTTCAGTTGTAAGGATGGGTTTAGAAGAACATAAATATGTTGAAAATTGTCACCTTTGTGTCTTTCACTTTTTTACATGTTTTTGCATACTGAAACCTGAATACTCTGCATATAGTATCTTCCTTGTACTTCCCCACGTAATTCCTGTTGTCATTTTCTGGGCTTCTCTCTCTTTAGTGGAGCTAAAGGGAAACCATATTTAACTCTGGAGCAACTTATGGAATTTATAAATCAGAAACAGAGGGATCCAAGGCTCAATGAGATTCTTTTTCCACCACTTAAAAGGGACCAGGTGCGCCAGCTTATCGAAAAATACGAATCCAACAAACAGTTTCTTGATAAAGGTAGGCAAAGTGAACTCTGCAAATTACAGATTGTTTAAAAAAAAATGTTATGTAATGCTGCTTTCTGAAATTTAATATTACAGACCAGATATCTATGGAAGGTTTTAGCCGCTTTCTTGGTGGGGATGAAAACAGTATTGTTCCTCCAGAGGCCTTGGATCTCAGCGATGACATGACACAACCGCTCACAAGTTACTTTATCAACTCCTCCCACAATACCTACCTCACTGGTAATCCTGGTCATATGGATACATCTTTATGTTTTCTGAGCAAACATTTTAACTCTAATATTTAAACTTACAGTCTTCAAAAATTGCTTAAAATAGTATTTTTTTTCTTAAATTAGAATTATTTCTGTACTGATTACATTTGTGGAATAGTCAAATATGTATTAACGTCGAGACCATAAGTACATTTTTGTGTGTGCACCCTAAATCTCAGTGTGCCAGTTTTTAGGGTTGTAGTTGTTAGTGGAATATAGAAATCTAAAAATGGCTTGTATTTTCATGTAAAAATCCAGGAGCTTCATTTAAGGATCCAACCCACGGGCCATACATACAGGATGATTTAAATTATTTCCCTAACTGATATCAAAATGATTTTGCTTACACAAGAATATATCTTTTCTGATGTATTTCCTGTTTTTTCTGTGCCTTGTATAATCTAGCTGGTCAGCTGACAGGGAACTCTTCAGTAGAGATGTACAGACAGGTGCTGCTTACGGGCTGCCGTTGTATCGAGTTGGACTGCTGGAAAGGACGTCCCCAAGATGAAGAACCTTTCATTACTCATGGATTTACCATGACCACTGAGATACCTTTTAGGGTACAGAAAAAGACCACATAAGATTGCAAGTTTATAGTATATGGTTACCTGATATCAACAAGCTGTCTATATTTTCCCACAGGAAGTAATTGAAGCAATAGCAGAAAGTGCCTTCAAAACCTCCCCCTTTCCAGTCATTTTATCCTTTGAGAATCATGTTGACTCGTAAGTCTTCATACTTTTTTTTTTCATGTGCAGGTTTTTCCTTATTCCCTGTCTTCTGTTTGTGTTTCATTTATTCTTTTAATATTATTCTCATCCGTTCATACTGCATGCAGCAGCTCACTTTGCACTTCGGTTGTGCTGTTCATTTTCACACGTACCAAGGGCAGTTTCCAGAGGAGTCGCTTAACCAGGAAACCTATGTTAACACAGGGAAAACAGGCAAACTTCTTGCAGATTGTGCCCTGGCTAGGATTCTACCCAGCACTTGGAAAGCACTAGGAACTAAGTCATTCTCTGCTTTTGTTTTTTTTTTGTTGCAAAAATCAAGATGTAATACTTATTTTCATCATTCATTTCATTTTTCTTCTGTTTTATGCAGAGCGAAGCAACAAGCTAAGATGGCAGAATACTGCAGAAACATCTTTGGAGATGCACTTCTAACTGAACCACTGGAGAAATATCCTGTAAGGGTTATGCTGCCTTGGTATAACTCAGTGTAAACTTTCATATGTTTTCTGTTAACTTTTATCTTATTTATTCTTTCCCCTTTATTACTTCATCCTAATGTCACCTTCTGTTACCAATCATATTTGTTGCAGTGCTATGAATTAAAAAAACAGCTAAAAATTGCACGCAGTGAAACCTGCACTTCTGCTAACCAACCTGCACACATGCATCATGTAAATCCTGTGACTTTAGTGACAGTGCATGTCAAGTATGTAGTCAAAGCCCCTGACTTGTTCTGGCTGCATTGAATCCAGTAAAATTAACATAATGGGTGGGTGCCTGCCATTGTTAAAAGAAGATGTCAGAATAATTTTGCTGTGTTAAAAACCTTGCCATAACCTTTCTTGTACATGCAAATATTCTTTCAAATATTATTACAATGTACATTGTAATGCACCATATCTGATTCTGGTATCTGCCTCTTTGATAGGTTATCATAGTAATAAACTGCTACTATATTGGTAACTCTTGTTGGAGAATGTAAAAATGTATCTACAACAAGTGTACTTTAAATTTGTTTACATGTTAGGTTCACAACTATTTCCATACATGAAACAACTACTACAGCTTTTTTCAAATACAGCATAGGCCTAATGACCTGTTAATGTCAGGTTGTAGTTTTGTCTTACTTTTCTCTGTACAGGAACAACTTATACCTGGCATACTTTGACTTAATACATCTTGGCATTTTATCTATTGGGGAATGGTTTTATCCACTGATGTTTTTTTTAGGGTATGGCTGGAAAGGACATTGGGATCTATCTGATACAATATTGCTCTAGGACCCTAGTGTCATGCAATTGTTCTAAAAGCTAGATTTACACACTGGAGCTCAATACCCATACCAAAAAGCGAGTATTAGTGCAGAGCAGTAAAGGCCAGTAGTTTACGTTGTATTAGCACAAGTAGAAACCCTGTGCTGCCTAGGTAAATTGCCGTATTATTTCATTACTTAGGGTTGTGTAAATAAAAAAAAAAAAATCATGATATACAGATATACCCATACAGGTTTATAATTTTAAAAGATTTTACATCAACTATGTCCATAGGGTTTTATATATGGAATAAGTTTATTTTTTAGTGGTTGAACTTGATGTCTTTTTTCAAACTGGCTTGCTATGTAAAATCATGGGGATTTAGACGCAGTTAAAATTTTGACAGCATATATTGACAGTTAAATTTATTGTACACTTGGATATTTTTCTATCATTTTAATATGTGATTGAATATTCATTATCCAATAAATCATTTAAAAAATATAATACAATTATTCAGGTTTGAGTCGCAGTAACTAATCTCCTTTTACACATAATCTGAATGAGCCTGTTAATCAAATGTCTACAAACGACCTTTTTTTAATACTTTTTTTTCTAGCTCCAGCCAGGAGTTTCTCTCCCAAGCCCACAAGAACTTTTTGGGAAGATCCTAGTGAAAAATAAGAAAAGGCATAGAGTAGGGGCAAAGGGTCCTGAAGGCAGTGTGAAGAGAAGAGTCAGTGAACAGCCATCCAATACTTACAGTGATTCCTCCAGCATCTGTGATGCACCTGCAGTAGGTATGTTACTGCACTAATGAGTAGGCAGTTTTGAAAGGGGAGTTGAAGGGACTTTATGAACTCATCTTTTCCAAACTGCCCAAGGGAAATGTTATAATGTAAGACTTCGCTTGGGAATTAATTCTTCAAGTAGTCCATATTGCTAGCACGTTTAGAAGCACATTGCAATATACCTTGGTCCTCATTTCTGAAAGGTGTGAAAATAAACTCTAAAGAACCTTAATACCTTTCAAGCCAGTGAGAGGATGCATGCACGTGAGACAAATGGTAAATTAATGCATCATAGATTGTAGAGGTCATATTACTGGAAAACCACACAAAAAATTAGATTGGTCTGTAAGCATATCCGATACAAATAGATGACCAACACATATAGATGAGTGATTTATGGTTGTAATTCAGTATGTATGAGTAGATTGATTGGGTTTTGTGCTTTGGAAATGGTTGCGGCTCATGAGAATGGATTATCTGTAAACTTTCTAACAGCAGCATATTCCACTTTCAGGTACATTAAACTCTGACTCAGCTGATGTATCTCTGACACTTTCTAATGGAGATGAACAAATAGAAGAGAGGATTCCCAAGTGTGTAGAGCCACGGAAGTCAATTGGTGAGATTCATACATTAAAATATTATGTAAAGTTAGGTTTAGATTTCTTCCTATGCTAACTTATTTTCATTCTTGTTATTTTCAGACCGTGATGCTTATAGTGAGGAGGAAGAAGATGAAGAGCCCTCTGACCCCAAAAAGTCAGATGAAGTAAGTTGTGTAACCAAAAAATATTTTTTCTCTGTAGCTTCTTAAGGTTTTTGACTTATACATTTTTATTTCAGGGCACTGCTAGCAGTGAAGTTAGCGCAACTGAAGAAATGTCCAATCTTGTTAATTATGTGGAACCTGTAAAGTTCAAGTCATTTGATGTGGCCAACAGTGAGTAGCTGTGCAATGGAGTTTAATAGGGCTGCTAATATCTCATGTTAAAAAATTAGTCTTAAAAATTAATCTCGAGTGTTATTCGGGGTGAATTTTACCTTGCAAAAAGCAGTAATCCCGAATCACACTCGGGGTCGCTTAAAACTTAAAAAAAAAAAAAATTAAAAAAAAGGGCGGTAGGATCGGTGGGAAATTCAAATAATTTTGTATTGGATTCAATACAGAACAGCTGTATTGAGTTCAATACAAGGAAATCTTCATATAATATATATATATATAATTATATATACATTATACATGCTTCTGTACAGTTATATTATGTGTTTCACTATTTTTTTTATTTTTTTAACAGATTTTTGTGGGGTTTTTTTTTTAAGTTTATTAATAAACATTGGACATATTTCGGTTTGTTATGCCTAAGAATTATGGCCTACAATGTAAAATAAATTTCCATGAAAAAAAATGTACCGCTTTTTGCATGGCAATACAGACAGAATTAGAACGCTAGGGGGGTTAATACTAATTTAACAATAATTTTGCACCGTTGTTCAGACAGATTTCTGTGTTTTTGATTTGATTACATTATTAAAATAAATTTATTGGTATTATATTATTATTTTTATATTATTTATTATATTATAATTTATGATTTGTGTTTCAAACTTTATCATACCTGGGAGTTCCTAACAATTACAGGCTTACAATATTAAACAACAAATTTCCATGCAATGTACAATGTACCGCTTTTGACCTAAAAATACTGACATAATTAGACCGCCAGGGAGGTTAAAGAAGTATAGGGCCTACTTATCAAAAAGTAGAAAACATGATTTGTTCTCCACATATTTTATTCTCCACGTTTGCAATTAAATAATGTCATATTTATCAAAGTAGGAACCAGTTTTTGTCTCCGACCTACCTTCTAAAAGTAGAGAATAGAAGGACTGTAATTCTCTTAAATACAGTAACTTATCACTATTTCTGAAAAGTGGCAATGAACTATGAACAGTGACAAAACTGATTACCACTTTTCAATATTTACCAGTATATATGATAATGTTGCTGGCAACTTAGGAAGTCCAAAAAGATAAAATAAAAAAAGGCTTTGAAAGGATGATCAGGGGTTCAAAGTCCCTTAATACAGTAATAGTTTAGTAAGGTAAAATATTTATGAAATGAATGCGTACACCACATGTAGTCCTTGCAGCCAATATGTGTAGTCTTCTACACCTGATACAGAACCACAAATGTCTACATGTAAAGGAGTTATTACTAGAATGCATATATTATTTAATAAACTTACCATACAGCAGTTTTATGTAATTGAAAGAAAATGTTTATAGCAAACATGTTTTAGTTAAATCTAAGTAGGTAACAGCCTTATTTATGTTCTTTCTTTCTCTTTTTTTTTTTTTTTCATCCTTGCTCTTGACTGTTTTTAAATCATCGTTATAAAAACCTTGTCTTACCCTGCATTCCTCGTTATCTGCATTATTGTTTCTCACCACTTTACTGACCCTCCCTCCTTCCTCAGAGAGGAATAAATATTATGAAATGTCTTCATTTGTTGAGACTAAAGCACTGGAGCAGCTCACTAAATCTCCCATGGAGTTTGTAGAGTATCCTTTTTGCCACACTATAAAAATCAGTAATGGGTTATATTGTGCTAGGTATAGAATGTAGCAGGCAAGTGTCTCTGTAGGCGATACCTTTCATGGACAAACTGAACATATTTTATTATGCGAGTTCTTGGAAAAACTCAATTCTTCTCAATTCAATCAGACATAGTAACAAAGACAACAAAGTATTCTCAAAAACTTGCACTATAAATACACTCAGCCAATGAAAAGTATAGCTGTTATCACCTTCCTGCTATTGTATGAGGAGTTTTTTTTACATTCTTCCTTCTGTACATAACCTGAAGGAAATAAAACATTTAGGATGTTGTCTATAGCAGCCATTTAGATGTTTGTATTTTTTAACTTCCACTACAAATTTATTAACTGGATGCATACTAGACGTGAATGACTCCTTTTGTTTTCTCCATGTTTTACAATGTTGTTGTAAGTAGTAAACAAGTAAGATTAATGTTGTTCTTAAGGAGTAAAGTTAAAGTTCTTCACCTATTCCACTTAAAATATACATGTCAGTTAAATGTTAAAAGGTGAAAAAACCTGACTAAATGATGAACATATTAGCCTGTTCAGTAGAAGTATTGGCCTCTACTAGCCATCTAGGTAATAGCCTGTTTCTGTAATTCAATACCATACCTACAGCAGGTGCCTTGCACTACCTAAAATGTATGCAGAGGTACAAATAACTGGTGACAACTTATTTTTTGTATCTTACTTACACTGAGGAACTTCACTGTGTTCTATCCTGAGCTGTCCTAAGCAGTGCCTAAATTAGGCATTTTAGGGGCAAGGATTATTATTATAAGGATATAAGTGGTTTAAAGCTGTAAAAGTCACTCTTGACCTGTATACTGACTGTTTAGTGATCTGTAACAAGTCACATTACATTCACAGTCATTACTGTGTGGCTTGATCCCTGTAGTATTGAAAAGGGAGTGCAAGTTATTCAATGTCTCCTACCACATTTTCTGCTCTTAATTTTCTTACTTTTAAGTTATTTGGCTATTTTTCAACATTTTTCTATCTATACTGGCTTCTGTGACATTTTTTATATTTATCTTCTAATTTTTGCTTGTCATCCTATTAACTCTTTGTGTTGCTTGCCTCACCTTTCATCCCCCAGCCATCACTATGGCTATCCCTGGCCCTCTTATTGCTGCCTGTTGTCTTCTATGTCCATGTTTTTTTTCTCCTGACTCCTCTTCTGTCAGATATAACAAGAAGCAGCTAAGTCGTATCTACCCAAAAGGAACCAGAGTGGACTCTTCTAATTACATGCCACAAGTTTTCTGGAATGCTGGATGTCAGATGGTGGCATTGAATTTTCAAACACTGGGTAAGCAATTCAACTTAGATTCAATATTAGTCCTTTTATCTGTAATAGTCCTGATAAGAAGATGAAGTGTTTTAGGCAGTTGTTTTTATAGTTGTGGCTTCATACATTAGTAATGAACTCAGCTTCTTAGCTCCCTGTAAATGCTGATGATGTGGTGACATCACATGATCTCCTGTACCCCAGATTTCCAGGCTGACACTTCATGAACATCATAGTTGTTTATTTAATTATTTTATATATAAACCACAAAGAATGCAATCATATCTTACTAAAAATATTTTTTAAAATAATAATGTTAGACAGCTGTTCATTATAATAGAATGTTTGCAACACATTTGTTTGCACCTTGTAAAAACTCTCTTGAAAACATCCAGTGAATTATCTTATATATATCCTGGGTTGCATGTAAGGTTTTTTATTGTGGGCTGCAGCTATACGCACCGACATTCACTGGCCACTTTTTTAGGTACACCTGTTCAACTGCTTGTTATTACAAAGATCTAATCAAACTAACAGATGGCAGCAACGCAATACATTTAGGCATGTAGACATTGGTAATATGATATGCTGATGATCAGCAAATTACTTGTTTGACGTAGGAGGTCAGAAGAATGGCCAGGCTGGTTCAAGCCGATACAAAGACAACAGTAGCTTAGCTGAACACTCGTTACAAGAATTCTAGATGAAAATCCACACCCAAACCTATGCTGGTGTTTTTGTTGAAAATGACCACTAAGTATAGTTTAGCCCAGTGATGCCTTTTCAGGGTTGAAAAAAATAATAAATACTTTCTATCTATCTTTGCAGCCTGTGTGTTGTGCATCCTCTCACATCACAAGTTTATCTGACACTAAATGTTACACTATGCAGTAAATATTACACTATGCAGTCTCTAATGGATTGAAACAAACACAATGCCCCCGGTAGTCAGGCATTATGTGATCATTGCCTAGGCTTTCTGTCACATGATGTGTGTACAGGAATAATGTCTATGTATTGCATGTATTGAAAATGATGTGAGGTAGTGACAATTCATGGGCTCCTGCCATGTGTAAGGAAATGAATGGAGATTCCCTGTGCATGTTCCAGCACACTATAATAGATCCTCAGCCTAATACTGACTGTAAGTCCTCCGAGCTATGCACTTCAATCATAGAAATACAACTGGGATGATTTAACGAATTGTTTTCCTGCTGCTGGTACTGCCTGATATAGAAGATTCAAATTAACCTCTGTGCCACTTCTATCATTTGCATGCAGAACTACAGTTACAATATATTACTGTAGGCGCCTGGGATGTGTGGGAGTGGGGCGGGGATGGGCAGAGATATCTCCCCTCCTGTTCCATAGATGCGAGTGATTCGAGACTACAATTCCCGGCATTACTTGTGTCTATAGAACAGTCAATAGTACAAAACAACAATAAGCTTAAGCTGCTGGTCTATAGACGCGAGTGATGCAGGGAATTGTAGTAGTGGCATCACTCACTACAATGCGTAGTAGCAGGCGGGCAAGATGTAATTTAATTACGAAATTATTTGGTGAGGCCAAAAAAAGGGACCTTGTGGGCCAGATTTGGCCCGCGGGCCAGAGTTTGACACCCCTGTTTTAAACCCTCAATATACTTTTATATAAGCATTTAGTTGGGCAATAATATGTAGCATACATTTTAAAAAGGCACTAGCATAACTGTTTTTTTTTATTTGATATAGTGCCAGCATATCACGCATTACTTTAGAGTAATATCACTAACTGATCCTCAGAGGAGCTCACAATCCAATGAAAGCTATGCAAAAAAAAACATGCAATCTATTAAAGAGGACCTGAGGGGCTTAGCCACTCCCCCAGTTGTTTGAAAGGTGGTGCAATGGAAGCTGATCTGCACCACATGTTGTGGGATTGCCCTAGAGTTGGAAATTTTTGGAGGATTGTAGTCTCATACACCATGAGACATTTGGTTAATGTTCTGTCTTTATCCCCTAGTTGGGTATTTGGGATTGGAGAGCTGACCCTGCAAGGGACGAGAATCACTAAGGGGTGTAGCAAACTTTTGTCTATTATATTCTTGGTAGCTAAGAAAACTATTCTGCAGAATTGGATAAGTCTGCACTATATATATATATATATATATATATATATATATATATATATATATATAAATAATTTCATTTTTACCAATTATCATCTCTACATTTTATCAAAATGCATGGTATACCTATCTTTTACTTGATATTGATCACGTATGGAATGGTCATGTACTGTAGGTTTCTACAATATATTGTGTGTGTATATATAGTGTTTTTTCAATTCACTGTCTTTTTTTTTTCTGCACCAAACTTTAGCCCAACTAAACACAAACAAGCATAGAGCAATCATGTTGGTTAGTGTAAATTTTAGTCATTACCTTGTGAACTGAACTTTACATAATCAAAATGACACTATGAACTGTGCTTAGCTGTGCATCTACACAGCCAGTTCTTTTGTCCTTTTTTAGTTTCATGTTAAGAGACTAAGGCCCTGCATTTGCTCATCGCCTTTTTCCTGTGCCTACAAGCCGTGCCCCTCTTCTAGACGTGTGGTTACTACTGTAATGCTGCCCTGCTAAGAAATGTAGTCTGGCATCTATTGGTTGTCCTACTTTGTCTGCTACATGGTCACATCTGACCCTGCTACTGGCAGTATTCACAGATGAATGCAAGTACAGCTTTGAGGTTGTACACACAGAAATATATAGGCACCTTCCTATACTCGTAGATGTTTATGTAATTCAGGTCCATTAAAAAATAAAGTAATTTTGATTAAATGCTATGGGCTGATATATATAGGATAAATCATGGTGTAACATTTATTTGTACCCATTGTTTGGGTTGAAAGCTAAATAATGTATATTTGGATAATAATAATGATTTTCTTATTTATAAAGCAAGTTGTAAAAAGTTACCTATTGTACAGAGTTCTCCATTATGTATGTGACAAAACATTACACTACTCATAATTGCATTGTTTTTATTGCAGACCTGGCCATGCAGTTGAATATGGGGATATTTGAATATAACCATCGCAGTGGGTACCTACTAAAGCCAGAATTCATGCGTAGGACAGATAAGCCCTTTGATCCTTTTACAGAAAATATTGTTGATGGGATTGTGGCAAATACTGTAAAAATTAAGGTGAGAAAGCAGCAGAGAAGTGTAAGGAAGTAGAATGGAGATTGCTAACTTTCCTGTTTTAATCTTAACTTTTTTTTTCCTATTTCCCAGATTATCTCAGGTCAGTTCCTGTCTGATAAACGTGTTGGGATATATGTAGAGGTTGATATGTTTGGTTTGCCTGTTGACACAAAAAGAAAATATCGGACGAAAACGTCCCAAGGAAACTCTTTTAACCCTGTATGGGATGAGGAGCCATTTGAATTTGCTAAGGTATTGAACCATCTACTTTGCTTACGTTTCTGCTCCCAAAGCGCTCTTCCTAGCCATATCCCACTTTCAGTATGCAACTTAATATAAGTGTCTTCATCAAGTTTTCAGTTCACTCTGATGGCCTTACACACCTCTCCTTTAGGTGGTGCTACCTACTCTTGCCTCTCTTCGCATTGCCGTGTTTGAAGAAGGTGGAAAGTTTGTTGGTCACAGGATTCTGCCAGTATCTGCAATACGACCAGGTAAGACATAAACGCATAGGTGGGTTATTTATATTGTAGGCCTTGGTTTTTTCCCAAATTATGGGCCCTTTAAATTTCATAAGAATTGCTGCACACAGATATCCCTGGTATGCATCTGATATGTAATTGTGAAGCATGCTGCAGTGTTTATATTTTCAACTGAATTTTATGCTGCTTGCTGTATAAAATGCCATATGCTACCATGATTATCTTTTGAGTACAAGGAGTATGGATATGTATGCTGTATAATATTTAGCACACATAAAAATAGGGAGAAAAGTAGTATACACAAGACAATTTTTACTTCTTATCCAGTTTTCATTCCGCTGTGCAGCTGATCTTATCATTTTGGGTTTTCAATCAAAAGTGGATAGATCAGACATTTTAATAAATTATGAATACCCAACCTATGTTGTGTGTATAAATGATTAGATAAAAATGATTAGATAAAAATGATTAGATAAAAATGATTAGATAAAAATGATTAGATATAAATGATTAGATAGAAAAATTCTGATGACTTTCCACCTGAGATAAAGGCGTGTGAGGGTTCAATATCATACATGTGTGCAGTGGTTGAATGTTTTGACTGATAAATTATTGGTTTTGGTCTGTTTGGTCAGTCTGTTTAGGTCAAAATTTGCAGTTGATTTGCTTGTGAGTACTACGCCCAAAAGGAGCTCACAAGCTAATGTCCCACATAGTCATGTCAGTTTTGAGGGGAAAGCCAATGAACCTACACCACATGTATTTGGAATGTGGGAGGAAACCGAAGTACACAGAGGAAACCCCTGCAAACACAGGGAGAACATACAAACTCCATGCAGATAGTGTCCTGGCTGAGATTCGAACCTGGGACCCAGTACTACAAGATCAGAATGCGCATGAGGTTTAAAAAATTAGCCACATTGCCTTGTGAATTGAGCCCAGTGCCTTTTACAAGAACATTGACATTTAAAACAGTACTAGTTGGTTTTTCACCTTTTGTGAATAAATCCTTTAAAGTAATGAAGTGGGTAAGGCACAGTGTCGAGTAAAATAATAGCCAAACAAGAGAGTCTGATTCATGTCGTTTCCACGGCCATGTTATGTGAACCCATAGATGGCACACAGATATCTAATGAAAAGCTTGCCTTTACAAAAATAAAAAAAAGGCATTCTATACACAAATGATACATAGCACTTTGTGTATGCGGTATTAGGATAGCATGGACTGCAGTCCAATGTCTCACTTTACCCTAAAAATCACATTTTCACACATAATGGCTGTTTTGACTGTAAATTTCTTTAATTTTATTTTTATCTTGGATAAAGACTAGGGAGGAAACACATTTTCTCTTCTTTTGCCTCAATCTGTTTTTGTCTATCTCCTGATTAATCTTTTGTTTCTGTCAGGTTATCACTACATCTGTCTCAGAAATGAAATTAATCAGCCCCTGTGTCTCCCAGCTTTGCTTGTCTACACAGAAGTAAATGACTATATTCCTGATAACCACCAAGGTCAGTGTTAACAGATCCTACTTGAGATGTCTACATTATAGTTTCTGTGTATGAACATCATTTCACCTTTGACCAATACATTTCTGAGTTCTAATTGAATGTATCATTGTTCATTGTATGTATCATTGTTTGGTTTGTCTTCTTCCATGTTAATAATAACCACTAACTTCATCCCCAACAGAGTACATCAAAGCTCTGATGTTCCCCACCCAACATGTCAGTCTGGATGAGAGAGCCAAGAAACTTGTGGCTCTGATTGGAGACACTGAGGTACAGCAAACACCAGGGCATTCATGGGATACGTATATTAAATAATGATTAAAAAAAAATCTAAAAATTGTTTACCAAAGATGGATACTCATTCTGCACATTCTCAGTCCCTTATTGGGGTCTGTCTACTCAAGACTGAAATTTTAGCTGTAGGCTGTGACATCTTTAGAACACCTCAAGTGGTCTTCTGTGCTTTGTCTTAAACGTTGTGCTTGTCATATGATAATTGCATTGTCATATACTAGTGCTGAGCTTTCTAGCCAAGGACACTTCCACCGAGTTGTATAGCACAGAGTAGTTGCACTCATCATTTGGGTGTTCAGACATTACGGATATTGATATTAAAGCACCCTATAAAACTCATTAGTACTATCTACTTGAGGAACAGTTACTATCTGGACAATGTTCAGACATTTTCTACCTAAGCACTTTAGGTACCCCTGTGATTGGATATTTTTACCAACTACTAAATTGGTGACTCAGAAGGAGTTTTACAGATACCCTGCAACAGGTGATAAGTTTTCCTGCAGTCATCTGATATCAAAATAGACAAGGCATTGCCCTTACTTCATATTAATGTTGACCTTTTATTACTATTTTATTATTACCTTTTATTACTATTTTATTTATGACTATTATGTGTTGAAGACTGTAAAAAGCATATTCTTACAGTCTCCAAAGCATATTAAAGGTCAACATTAAAATAAAGTAAGGGCAATGTCTTGTTGTCTATTTTGATATCAGATGACTGCAGGAAAACATATCACCTGTTGCAGGGTATGTGTAAAACAACATGTCGTTAATCCTAACCAACCCGTGTTTGGACACTGATAATTTGCATCATTAGTAGCCTTGAGTACATTTAACTGTATTTGTTATAAATCTGTTTACACTTTAGGATTTATTGTAGGATGTCTGCATCATATTAACACAGCATGCTAGCTTTCCCATAATAAATCCCAGCACCTCTTCTGCACTTACTGGCTGCTCATGCAAATTAAAGATATAGATGGCTCCAGTCTCTGATATCCCACTATTCAGGTCTATTTACAGCAAAACAATAATTTACCATTTTAAAATATTTCCATATTAGTGTGGTCTTCTTAAAAGTTCAAAACCTATAAATTATTTTTGCATAGTCCCGCATATATATTATATATATGCAAAAAAGCTTTTGGTTAGATTTTAGTATAGCTGTTGTCCGTTTCATGTTATGTAGGCGTGTTATGGGAGGTATGCTGGAAATTGTGGATTTATAGAAAGTGGAATGAATTGTCAAGCTTCTGTGCTAGATCACAAGTGCACCACAGTCTTCAAAAGACATAACCTTTATAAAGCATCCATAGATAACACTCTTTCTGTATCCACTGCAGCTCAGCAATGCAGATAAACCACAGGAGAAGAAAAAGACTGAAATAGCAAATGTCCCTCCTCAGACACCCATAGGTATCAAGAAGCAATCTATCACACCAATATCACCTATAGGTATGTTGTGACATCTTCCTACTTTGATTCTTGCGGGGACAATCACAGTAGGCATGTTGCATTGTTTTTTTTATAAAGTAAAATGAAATTGTAGACAGTAATTTTAATGTGCAAGATGTTTATATTTTTCAAGATGCAAGATGTTACATATTCTAAATTCTTATTTCTATCTGAAGTATTTTATTTGTCTGATCCTTTGCTGCCCCCTGGTGTTCAAGTGTAAATGTTTCCACCATACTAGAAAGGAAATAAGGTAAAAAGCTGAGACAATCCGACCATCTACATTATTACATGTTGGTCATGTACAAAAGGTTTGAATCTTCCAGGTACATTGACAGTGTGAATGCTATTGTGTCCTCTTGTTATCAAATAATAAAAAACATTTTAGGCATCGTCTGCTAGAATTTAGAATGGACTCAATCTGACAATATAGGCTTCCTCTTATGCCTAAAGTCAGACCACTGCAAATGCATCAATTTAAATTAGAATGTACATTTTTTTTTTGGTTTAAGATTTCCTTAAATATATACATTTTCTGAAAGCAGAGATTTTATGTATTGTAAGGTGTTGGTAGTTACGAACTTTTCTGTCACCCAACTTTGAGAAATTACTTATTTAAGCCTATATTTTCAGCTATAAGTTATTTAGTAAGTTTAAAAAGTACAAAGGTACAAAATGTGTGGAGTCTAAAATTTGCTGCAAAACAGTGACTAATATTCTGTGTAGGCAACTTTTTATATATATTTTAGCTTTTCATTTAAGGGTTGACTATTATTAATATACACCACAGGATTATTTTTCTCACTCAACACTCATGCACAGCAACACATAAAATGTATTACATAATTGTCACTTGCATACGTATGTATGGTGTAGGTGCACACATTTTTACATACATGTGTAAAAATTTGGATAGAAACTATTTTACTTTATTATTTTTTGTTTTATTCCCAAGTAAAGCATTGCTTAAAATAGCAACATTGTTGTTTTTTTTTATATGGTGGGCCTTGTATTCTACTGCATCTGTTCAAACAAAAAACACCAACATGAAAAGGCTGTCTTTGGATAACTGCTATTAGTTCAAACACAGTTTAAAGCAGAACTTTTTCTAAAGAAAATGGAAGATGCAATTTCTGTCCTTGTTCTTAAAAGTACCGTACTGTAGCTTGTCTGGTGTTCTGATCCTCTGCCCTAAATACTTTATTCATCACTGACCCAGAATGCATAGGCAGGTTTTCAGCACAACTATGCCCGGTGAGTGGTTATAACCAAAAAGATCCGCTTTACATCCAGCCAATTGGCATCCTTTACAATAAGTTCAGCAATGGCAGCTTACATCATCTCTCAGGGATAAGTCTGCTTTAAAAGGACATGCTGCATCTACAGTAACACAGCACAATGCAAGGCAAAGTTCTAAGGCATACAATATGTACTTTATAACATTGACCAAACAGTTTAAAGTCTCTCACAAACTAATGACCCTACCATAGTCATATGTCAACATAGTTAACACAGTCTAGGGTCAATTTGGGGGGGAAGCCAATTAACCTAACTGCAAGTTTTGGGATACGAGAGGAAAACGAAGTACCCAGAGAGGAAACCTATGGAAAGTCTATGCAGAGGCACTGCAAAGGCTCGAGGGCTAACCACTAAACCACCGTGCTGCCCCAGTTGTAAAATATGTTGATTTTTTTCATATTCAGTGAATAGTGGAATATGACTGTGACATGTGTGATGATGTTTGCTAACTTCATTATTGGTGAGTGCATCATAATCGGCATCTAAATAATTTTCATGTTGTTCTATATATGATTAATATCATTACAAGGGAAGTGCAGAGGAGGCAGTAGTGAGGGACAGTTCAGAAGGTGAGCCATAAAAAGCCATGTCTGCAGACAACTGGCTTCTGGCTCACAGTTATTTTTATAATCTATTCCAAAAGGTATTCAGTAGAGTTTGTGTCAGTTTTATCCAGATAATTTAAGTTTCTCCACACCAGACTCTGATCATGACTTTGCACAGTACAGTCCCTGTGCAAACAAAGCTGTTCTAAACTGTTGTCACAAGGTTGGAAATGTGCCGCTATCTGGAATGTGTTTGTATGCTGTTTAGTTAGCTGTAGCCTATACTGGAAACATCAATGTCTTTTTATGCATTTTTCTGATCTTCTGTATTTTATAAAGAATGTTTAGTCATGTATTTTTTTTTATCTTCTGGTTCTATAGTTCACCGGGATGACATCATAGCAAGTGTACTAACAGGTAACTTTACATATTATTATTTGAATTTTATGTGGATTTGTGCTCCTATTGTGCCTCCCAATGTGTGTACCTACTAATTCCAAAAAAAAAAAAAAAATCTATTATGAGGATAGCAGAATTCTATTAAAATGACATTTTAGAGGAACAAATAGACAACTGAACAAAACCTGCTCTCATAAATAATCTTCCCCTCTACAATGGTTAGTTTTGATTGTGTCTACCAGTGCTATTTCTCCCCACCATCCTTACATGTAATAAAAACATAGATGCACCATGTTGTCATGTTTTAATGGATGGATAGTGGGGTGCCAGTTGAATTGCCATACCTAAAATTGAAAGCAAGCTCTCAGTCCCGTCTTATCCTCATCTTGATTGTATAAATGAAGTGAGAATACCTATTTAATGCATGCACAAAAAAGAAATAAACCTTCCCAACCAAGCCTTGTTTTTTTTCTGACATTGTTAGATGTACAAGCACCATCCCTGGAGGAGCTTAAGTTACAGAAAAGCTTTGTGAAGCTGCTTTGCCGGCAGTATCGAGAATTGCGCCATATGCACCGAAAGCACCTGCGTAAAGTGTCTTCACTATGCAAGGAGCAGAACAGCAGAGTCATACAGCTGCAGAGCATTCGAAAGAAAAGATTTGGGAAAAGTCTAAAAAGTGGACAAGAGTGAGTATTGCCAGCAGAACTGGATCAGTGACACTGTGTCAAGCAGAAATAATATTAGTTTGTGGTCTTAGATCAGTTGTGCTTTTTTATGAGCTCTGACGCACTAAATTCTAGTAAACTGTACTTATCCAATAGTACGTTAAACTGCTGTGGTACAATTCCTGAAAAAAGGAGATATTTTAGGGATTAATATTGTGTGGAAATGATTGCTGATGCATTTTTAACATTCAGAAGTCTTTACTTATAATAATAACCTCTGGTGTTGGAAACAATATCAGTGTGACAGGGCTCATTTTATTTAATATGAATTTTGGTAATAATGGCATGTAACTGTTTTGTAAAATTAATTCTTGTTAAAGTTGGAAACATTTTTTAGGTATTTTTTTTCCCAAAACGTCTTTGTTGCTCACTGATGTGTTGGCTATACATTATGTTGCATTTCACATCATTCACAAAAATGTATTTTTCATTCTGATTCCACTATCTGCACATTTTCAGACATCTAACCTTGATGATTCCATGCCCTCTATAGTCTCCTGTTCTTTGTTTTCTTCTGTAGTAAGCCATGGGCCAACACATAGCATGTTCAGAAATGTACTGCTGCTCAATTGTAAATGATTGTTATACAAATGTTTTTTCATCAGCTGGGGACTGCCCGTCAGTCTTCCAATTCTTTTCTGGCCTCTCTTATTAAGAAACCATTTTCACATAATGCACATTATTCCCTGTGAATTCTTCTTACTGTGAGCAGGTTGTGAGATACAGTAACCATCACGTTTAAACTCATTCTTTAGTCAGTGACTTGGAACAATCATTTTATTCTAATGTGTGATTGAATAGGTAAACATTTTGAATAGTTCCTCATGCTTTATAGAATTGTTGTCACTTTAAAGAGTTGTGGTCACTTGTTCTGTTGTATGGATATTTGTGCCAATAAGTAGGTGTATCTAATAAAGTGTCACTGAGCACATGACTGTAAATGACTAGCATGTCTCCAGCTTAACATATTATACTGAAGATTTATCACTAATTATTTAGGGTGTCTTCACATGTGTTACTTCATGTGATTATTCTAAACCTTTTCTGTCTAAATATTAAATGTCTCCTTTCAGTCTACATCTATTCTGCAATAATGTGTTTTGTGATGTCTTGCAGTTTGCACTCAGAGCAGGAAGAGCAGCAGAAAAAGCTGATGGAATTGCAGGGAGAGCAGCAGAGGCGCCTGCTAGAGATGAGGGAACTTCAGCATGAACAAGAACGCAAGATCAAACACATCCACCTGCAGCAGGTAATGTGAACTCTGTGTCCTGGTGAAGGACCTGAGCAACGTACTATTTGGTGTTAAACTATCATTTTATCATTTCAGGCTGTTCAGAAACTGCTGGATGTGGCTCAGTCCTGTCATACTACTCAGTTGAAAAAATTAAAAGAAATCAATGAAAAGTAAGTATACATATACAATTAGGTCCATAAATATTTGGACAGAGACGACTTTTTTTCTAATTTTGGTTCTGTACATTACCACAATAATTCATTTTAAATGAAACAACTCGGCCATTTGACTCAAAGGCTATTTCATGGGCTGGTGTGGGCAATTCCTTTGTTATGTCATTATCTATTAAGCAGATAAAAGGCCTGTTGATTGCCTGTTGAGGAGTTGATTTGAAGGGGGGTGCTTGTATGTGGAAGATTTTGCTGTTAACAGACAACATGCGGTCAAAGGAGCTCTTTATACAGGTGTAACAAGCCATCCTTAAGCTGAAAAAACAAAAAACCCATCCAAGAAATTGCTACAATAATAGGAGTGGCAAAATCTACAGTTTGGTACATCATGAGAAAGAAACAAAGCACTGGTGAACTCAGCAACGCCAAAACACCTGCCAACCAAGCCAACAACACTCTCCAGGAAGTAGGGGTATCGATATCCAAGTCTACCATAAAGAGAAGACTGCATGAAAGTAAATACAGAGGGCGCACTGCAAGGTGCAAGCCACTCATAAGCCTCAATAATAGAAAGGCTAGATTGGACTTTGCTCAAAATCATCTTAAAAAGCCAGCACAGTTCTGGAAAAAACATTCTTTGGAAAAGTATGAAAAGAAAAAAGTATGGAGAAGACGTGGAACAGCTCATGATCCAAAGCATACCACATCATCTGTAAAACATGGCGGAGGCAGTGTGATGTCTTGGGTGTGCATGGCTGCCAGTGGCACTGGGACACTAGTGTTTATCCAGGATGTGACACAGGACAGAAGCAGCTGAATGAATTCTGAGGTGTTCAGAGACATACTGTCTGCTCAAATCCAGTTAAATGCAGTCACATTGATTGGGAGGTGTTTTATAATACAGATGGACAATGACCCAAAACATAAAGCCAAAGCAACCTAGGAGTTTATTAAAGCAAAGAAGTGAAATACTTTTAAATGGCCAAGTCAGTCACCTGATTTGAACCCAATTGAGCATGCATTTCACTTGTTAAGGACTAAACTTCAGACAAAATGGCCTACAAACAAACACAACTGAAAACCGCTGCAGTAAAGGCCTGGCAGAGCATTTAAAAGGCGGAAACCCAGCATCTGGTGATGTCCATGAGTTCAAAGCTACAGGCTGTCATTGCCAGCAAATAGTTTTCAACCATGTATTAGAAATGAACATTTTATTTTCAATTTTTTAATTTGTCCAATTACTTTTGAGCCCCGGAAATAAAGTGATTGTGTAAAAAAAGGCTTTAGTTCCTCACATTTTTATGCAATCTTTTTGTTCAATTCTCTGAAATAAAGCTAAAAATCTGCAGTTCATTTGCCTCTGAGTTGTTTCATTTAAAATGAATTGTGGTAATGTACAGAACCAAAATTGGAAAAAAATTGTCTGTCCAAATATTTATAGACCTAACTGTATGCACAAAACAAATAAATTGAGAGCCCTGAGAGATATGATTTTTATCTTATGTGTTTCCATCTAAGGCTAAGCTTTTCAAAATGTCATTTTTTTTCATTTAAATTAGAAGGCATTCTTACATTTTTTTTTTTTGTTTTTTTTGCCAATGTACATAAAACACCAGTTGATATGAGACTTATTGGATTAATATACTGACCAGTGCCATAAACTGATACATTCTCATCTAAAAGCCATAATAGAAGAA
Source organism: Pyxicephalus adspersus (assembly GCF_032062135.1). Lineage (NCBI taxonomy): Eukaryota > Metazoa > Chordata > Amphibia > Anura > Pyxicephalidae > Pyxicephalus > Pyxicephalus adspersus. Next base: position 38,003,660 of record NC_092866.1, read on the forward strand.
GGGCAGTATATGAGATAAATCTGTCTAACTATAATGTTCACTTTTCATAGTGTCACCATCATTAGTATTCGGAAAATCCAGTAAACACAATGACACGTTTACTATCAGAAAAAAATTGTGTATATTGTGTGGCTGACGTGCCTATAAGTGCTTGCACTGTTTTTAGTGGCATGACCTTAAGATTTATTTTCAACAATCCTCCAGGGAGAAGAAAGAACTACAAAAGATCCTGGACAGAAAGAGACATAACAGCATTACTGAAGCCAAGTCACGAGACCGCCACAAGAAAGATGGGTAAGTAGCTTATAATCAAGTGTATTAATATTTCTGTCAAATACATCTTCTGCTTATATTCTTTCCTACATCTGTTTTATATCGTTCAAAGATCTGTTTTTTTTTTTTTTTTCTTGAGTCATCCTCCTGGTATTAACTCTTTATTTCTCTGCAGAGAACTCACTGAGATCAACAGACGTCACATCAATGAGTCGGTGAACTTTCTACGCAGTGTAAGTAATCTTGGTCACATAAAATATGTGAGCTGATCGATTCAGAAGACACAGAAACAGCACTGCAGTCTGATGGTCTATTTAGCTTATAGTAGCTTACAGTAACCTTTGCACTGTACTCATCATTTTTTTTTTTCAATAGCTGGAAGAAGCACAAAAGAGACGTCAAGAGAAGTTACTGACGGCTCATCAGGACACAATACAGAGGATAAGGGATGAGGAGCCTAAGGTCAGCATTGAACTTCATCTTTACAGCTGTGTATTACAAGGATAAAAACTGGTATATCTCCACAGATGACATAAATCTTTACCACTGATGGCTGTGCATTTTCTCTCTGTTCATTGTCTTTTGCTCACGAAAGTGAGCTCATGAAATTGTAAATCAGCAATTTCCCAGCATGCACTAAGATGGCAGTGAATAGCTATGAATAATCACATTTAGTTTAGTGTCTCAGGACTTTATACAACATGTAAAACAGCTCTTGTCACATAGTTTGTTTTCTTAAGTGGTAAGCAAAATTACCATTGAGCCTTCACCCAACTTCCAAAATAAAGGATGTGGCTTTTTGTTTAATGAACATACTTTTATTGTCACTTTATATGTTTATACTTTTATTGTTTAGGCTGACGCAGAGTCCACTGCGTATGTGCTGAGCAAGAAACGCCACTGCCACGCTCATTTAAGCGCGCAGTGAACTTTGAACAACCTTTCTCTTACAATATCCATTAGCTGTCTGACTTTTTAACATGATTGAATTCTTTTGTAAATAATATTACATAATTTGCCCACAAAACCTGCATTTTCTGTACCTACTTAAAAATTTGTACTTCCTAGGGGATGGCAATATTCCGCAAATATTTTTTTGGAGGCAACCACCCTTGGGCACAAACTTAAAGTAAGCTACATTGGAATTACCAAAAGGCTTTTTTTCCTGAATACCTCTGTTTGTAAAGCCAAGTCACCTGATTTTAATTTATAGAATTTGATCGAAAAATATTCATAACAAATTTATCAGATGAAATTATCCAAATATTCATTCCATCCTTTTTATTTACCACCCTCTTTTTTTCCATAGCTGATGGCCCAGTTGGAAGAGGAGTGCCAAGCTGAGTTTCGCCAGTTACCCCAGGAAGTTCGGCGATATCTGCAAGAGGAGGGGGGAGGCAGCTGGGGTGGGGGGAGCTCTGGTCCCCCATCTTCCACACAGAGCACGCCATCTTCTATTACACGAGGCTGGGGTTCAGAGCTTGGAGATGGGGATAATTTACAGACCCCAGAGGACTCAAGTGATGAAGCTACTCGACTTTGACCCCCTTCCAAAAAAAAAAAAAAGAAAAAAAAAACTAAAACTTACTTTTAATATAAATATATATATATGTGCTGAAGGCCACTTTTAAAGCAAGAAGACAGAGTTCTTATCAACTTATATTTTTATCTTTATGTACAAAAGCACCTCATATATTCTGGAGACCAAATTAGGAGTAAAGGGACCTCACCAAACAGGATACTGGGCATCTACAGGACAGTTATGTGAAGAATCAAAAGGTCACCTATGCAACTAACCACATCATAGATTGGAGGCCTCAGAGGTCACAGCCTCTTTATGGGATGAATATACTGTATAGTCACCGATCTTTTATGGTGTAGATGATGCGTGCATGCCCCTGAATGACACTGCTTGTGCAACACTATGTAAATGTGACACTGTTAATGTGTCTGTTGTGAGTCGTGTGTGAAAGTGGAGTCTATGTACGCGTCTGTCACTGTTCTATTTCATGTATTTTTTTACACACATTTTATTGCTCCAATTAAATGGTGAGAAACCAGACTTCATATTGTGTGTCTACATTTATTTTTAAAAATGTCATACATATACTTTTTCCCATACCCAATATAATGTTTGTTTTCATGTATTATTGTTATTGAAAATTTATTTATTTCTAATTCTATGTCATTCACAGTGGTATTTATACAAATTTGTAGCTTTTGGAGGTAAAAGGTCTCTTAATATATTTTAAATGTATGTGAACATCTGGTTGGAGTTACATATAGATACTTACTAGATCGATGGTTATCAAATTTAGAGATGTAAAAAAAAAATGGATGGACATTAGGGTTTGCCTAGGTGAGCAATTAGTTAGGACTTCTGAATGCTAATATATTCATTTTTAAGGAGGAGGAATTGAGGAGGCATGCATGCTAAATAGTAATTGGCAGATTGTTCTGTAGGTAGCCATGGCAATAAGACAAATGTAATTCTTCATACTGCATAGCACATCAGACTAACCACAATAGATAGAAATAATTGGAATGCCTTAGTTATGGTGTGACGGCTGGAGTGGGATGTGTAGTATGCCAATAGGGCAAAGGGGTATAAATAGGCAAGAAGCTGTTACTGTTTAACATCTTAATAAATTATACAGAGTTTGGGATAAAAAGTACAATTTCTGTGTTTGCACATGACACCAAACTATGTAATGGAATTAGGTCCATACAGGATGTCTATAATCTACAAGCAGACCTGGATGTACTGTTTGATTGGGCAGCCAAGTGGCAAATGACATTTATTATAGATAAATGTAAAGGTATGCACTTGGGGGCTAACAACATGCATGCCCTAGTTCATCACCATAATCATGTTTTTCAAAAGGGTAGTGTAACAAAAACCGGCACTGGGATCCCATCTGAATGAGCTACTGGGCGTATAGTCGATGGTAGACTAGGATACTCTGTAAATTTATTTTTCATGGTATATCCTGAAGTTTTCACTATACAAAAGTAACAGTCACTGAAATGATCTCCTGACTCTCGCCAAACCATAGGTATATCAAATGGCATCTTATCACGTGTTCCCTTTGTCCACATTCGTAAACCCTCGACACACTGCACACCATATGAGGGGCCCAAGACTTATCTTGATCACCAAGTGTTAAATTTGAAATATGCCAAATAGGTTTGCACTACAAATGTGCTGATATTCGAACTTTTCACTGGGAATGGTGAAACGGCCACAGATATAACAAAATGAATCGGGGTTGTTTAGGCACTTATGACAAGAAACAGCAGAGCCAGACATGATCTGAAAGGAAAGGAGAAAGGAAATACGTGGAGTTAAGTAAAATAAGTAGAAAAATAAATTTTTTTATTTTTCATTTACTTTTCATTTTCATTTTTTTATTTTTTATTTACTACATAGAGTAAGGCACAACCTCTGACCACACTGTCTTGCATGTAAGTGAATAGCCTATACAAATCCATGCTACAGTAATCATAGTTACATAGTAGGTTAAGGTTGAAAAAAAGACAAGTCCATCAAGTTCAATCACTAGGGAAATCAAAACATATTCCAGATATAAAACCCTAAAAGATATATTTGGTCCAGAAATATTATTCCCATTAATATAGAGAAAAAACTTGACGTGATAGAGAAAAACTAACTGCACTTTCAGAATCAGGATACCTATTTTAGTGTAAATAAGCTTAAAAATTGAAGTTAACAAAAAATGTGTTTAAAATTGTTCCCCAGCATCTTGTCAACGTAAACACAGCTCAAAAATTAAACCTAACGGGTTTTATCATTCTGTGCTTTCCTTCTCCTCCTAGAAAGGTGAATAGGCAATTTCATAACTCTTCTGTTTAAACACCTGCAAGTGCCGGCAAAAACAGAAGAAATGTCCATGTTATATGGAGTAACCTAGTCATCCTGTATGTGGCTAGAGTGTCAAAAAAAAAAAATCATTGGACTGACATAATTAAATGTATGTGTGTGTTGTGGAGTGTAGTATAAAATGCAAAAACATGTACATTGACAAAAAAACTTTTAAGAGATGGATCTACCAATATAAAGAATTAATAAAAATGTAAAATGATCAAATTTTAAAGTATTGAAATGTTAATGTTATTGTACATCTTAAGTAAAAGGGATGTTTTTTGAGAACAGAGAGTTGGACAATTTTTTAACCAATATAGTACACACAGAAATAGAAAAGAAGGATTTGTACACCATACAACAAGAAATCTTTACCCTTGACATTAAACATCAAATCATGTTTGTTTCATAACAACCAGTATATATTGCAAAGGTATATAGCATCAATACCAAGCCAGAAAGCAGCAGTCTTTGTGTAAGAGATTTGAGTATTTTTGTGCTTAAAAGCCTTGTGAAATCAAAATACACAAGACAACCGAATATAAAAAAATCTACATAGTATAGGAACTAGGACTTCTAATGAGACATTATTCCAAGAGAACAGGGAATATTAAGGAGAAAGAAGAACAAGCCTAAGCATATCTAAATGCAAAGCTTTATTTTGCTAAATATTAAGTGAATGGTCCCCATGTTTTGTCAAAGCTAGCAAGGTTATTAAATATACGGGTGAGTTTGTGAATAATTGTTATCCAATTGAGCCCTTCTAGAGTGAAGGTCACTCATTTCGATAATTTGGCAATAGTGACATGAGCTGCTAGCAACATTTATTGGATTAAGCTGGAAATATGTTTAGGTAATAGTTAAAGCTCGTTGAATGAATCACCAAATGAAGTTATAGAAAGTTTTACATGCATTCATTGAAAGGTCATTTCAAAATGATTCCAAGACTGGACCAACAGAAATGTTCTTCCAGTCCACATTTCCTGAAGCAAAGTGGAGAGGATTGTTGCTTTAGATCAGGGGTGTCAAACTGAAATCACATAGGGGGCCAAAATCTAAAACACATGCTAAGTCACGGGCCAAACTTTCTTTTAAGATACATTAGCCTTAGTAGAAGTAAAGATCCTTCCTCACCCTGAGGCACCATATCACATGCCTTCCTCGTGCATTAATCATGTTGTGAAAATAAGAACTTGCTTGTCTTTGTGAAGCATGAACATATATTCACGTTCCCATCTTTCAATAAATTGTCTCCCTTCTGCAATAACTTTTCTCTTGTTGGACATTTTGGAAGTAATTGCTTTTTTTCCTGTGTCACTGTCTGTATTTGTCTGTCATTTGCAACCCCTATTTAATGTACAACGCTGCATAATATGTTGGAGCTATATAAATCCTGTTTATTATTAATAATAATATAAATAATGTAGCATGCAACTGAGATTTCACACCTGGAGCGGCAGCATACTACTGGCAGCAGGATTGGGACTCTGGCACTCTGCTTAGTGCTGGGTCTCAGCAGGAGTGTGAAGAAGCTACTGGGGTCCTTCTGCTTGCAGCAAGATCAGGCACTTGTGTGCACTGCCCTGCTTCTACCTTGCTTTCTGGGACTTGGTCCTCCTGCTTGCAAATGTCAGGTGCTTGGATGCAGCACAGTCACCCCGGGCCACATAGATGAAAAAGCCTGAAAGCACTTAAAACATTTTTGTAATTCAGTTAATTATTTGACACTTGAGAAAGATTATTTGCTACAGTTTTGCCACTTTTCTGGATCCCAGGATTAATTTGTAAATTGCCCCACAAACAAATTATAGGGAATCGAGTCAAGCACCACCTAGTATTTACCCAGTTCTCTCCAAAATTAAAAGTTAATAGGACTATATAGTGCACAGAACGAGAAGTCTCTGTTTTTGTGAGGTCCACATTATTACCTCAATTGTCAAAGAAAGACAGGAGAGGTCTTCCATCTCAACCCATTGAAGCCTCTCTGCGATTTTTTGAAATTAAGAAGGTAAAAAACACAAAGGCTGAGAACATCAAGCAGGATTTTTAGATCCTGGATGCAATGTGAGCCAACATAAACACTTAGTGAAATGTCTGCCTTAGGTCTTTTTAGAAAAAGAAAAAAAATTTATATCTGGAAATTAAAATTGCAATTTCTGGTGGGATGGGTGATGTCACATACAGCATACAGAAAAGGGTTTATTGTTACACAAAATTTAGATACAAAAGGTGGATGAGGACTCCTATGTTGACCTTGACATTACCATTTATTTATTTGGAATTATGGGGTACCCTAATAGACATACAGTTTTTATCATCAGATATTTAGTTTAAAAAAAAGGGGGGGTGTGGCTGCGCGATGGAGGAGTGAGGACGTGCAGGCACTGAGCTACCTGTGAACGGTGGCATTACCCTAGTCAGGCATTGATATATCTCGGTCCAGTGTCCCCAGCTGGATGCCTCGAGGCAAGAGGACCCTGAGGCAGGTCAGCAAGCAGGGAGAGGCAGCGTTGCTCCGTTATTTCCCGGCCGGCAGTGCTGAATCCCAGAGCGGGCCGCAATCCAAGATGGCGGTGCCGCCGCATGCGTCCTCCAACGGGCAGCAGGCTCCACTGACATGTAGGACATCCCGGGTAGCCCTGAATCGCCCTCCTTCTCTGCTATTACCGGGATTTAAGAAGGCTCTCCTGACAGAGCTGGCGCTATACAGGCACTTCATGCTGAGTTGTCCACCATGAGGTCAGTACTCTCTTCTTTGCCTACTAAATCAAACCTAGATAGCATGCTCTCAAGAGTTGAGGCCTCCATGCAACACAAATTAGATGAGATCCAGCAACAACTTACCTCTACTACTACCAAAGTTAATGCTCTGGAATCTTCCCATACTATATTGGAAGCAAAAACAGTTAGTCTGGAGTCTAATGTTTCTAATATGCAGATGCAGCTAACTGCACTTTTCCTGCGCTCAGATGATTTGGAAAACTGTAGCTGCCACAACAATATTAGGTTGAGAGGCCTACTGCTGAAATATTGATAGACCGGGTTCATGGAGTGAGTAACATGGGGCCCCCATCGTGTAACCAGCCTAGAGATATGAGTGCACTATTTCACACAAAAAAAGGAGATTTTGAAAAAGGCATGGCAGAGAAGTGAAGTGGATGGATGCTGGAGCATCTGTCCAGATATTCCCTGATGTTTCAAGGCAAACTTTGTGCATGGGAAGGTCCCTGCGCCCCCTGCTGGACCTGTTGCGTTCACTTATTGTGTCTTATAGATGGGGCCATCCTTTTCACCTATTGATTTTTAGAGGTGGAAGCACATTTTTCTTACATAATGCCCAGCAGCTACCGGAGTTATTTACTTTCCTTGGTGCGGATCCTATCCCTATACCGAATTGGCTGGAATTTCCAACAGAAATGAGACCACTGCAAAGTGGCTCTATTCATCGCAGCTTTGCCAGACCTCCACAACCACCTAGAAGCCCTCGCAGGCTACCCAGGAATTGCATTGCATCATCAGAAAGCTGAAGTGTTCCTATGCCATTTCTAGGTTTTACTACGCTGGTTCCTCTTGGCCACAAGTGACCTGTACCACGTTTACCTCTTTTTTTTTCAAGTGGCACAGTAGTTCTGTGCCTGGGCACATGCCTTTGTTTTCTCAAAGGGACTCTGACCTTCTTTGAACTATGTTTTACACATGGAAGAGACAGAAGGTCCTCATTGCAACTCCTACCTCACTACCGGGGACTGGTAACTAGTCTCCTCAAGCTCGATCCGGACACCGGAAGATGTTGGAGGTCGTGAGTTTACGTTCCATGCTGGGGACAATCATATGTTTATTGTTATTATATGTTGACTATGGTGTTCTGTTAACTATTGCACTGATATATCTAATGATTGTAAGTTAACATAATGCTGCCCACAGCAAGGAGACCCTTGCTCTCTTGCTGTTGCGCACTACTTTCCCCCAATAGGGCACGCCGCTTCCACAGGGGAGTTTCGGAGCAGAGTTCCTTGTGTACACCTTGCTATCACACAGATTGGTGCGCACTCTGTTGCCCGCTTTTCCATTTAAGTGGGCAACGGGGTCCCGGTGGACCTCTCCCGTGCAGCTACGCTGAACTTTCTATCACTGCTCAATGTGATATAACATGACCTACAGAGATTGAGACAGAACACGTTCTCCTGGTTTGGGCACTGTAACATTCTTAAAATGAATCTTATGCCCCGGGTATTGTACTTACTGCAAACGCTGCCCATCCACTTACCTGCCCCGCAATTGTTAAAATTCTGTTCCAAGTTTGAACGTTTTATATGGGGTAATGATTCACCTAGGATCACTTTCAGGGTGCTCCGGATGTCTAAATTGCTTGGGGGTATGGCTTTTCAAGACCCAGTACTCTGCCATGCTGCAGTCCATCTGACCCATCTGATTAATTGGTATCGGCATAAGGATGTGAAGGGGTAGGTTAAATTGTAAGAAGCTGTTTCTCCGGTGCCTATACATCTGTTAGTATGGTCGCCACCCGGCGCTATTGCTCCATAGAAGAGGCACCCTCTTCTAGGGGAAACTGTGCGTGTGGTACGAAGTTTTTCAGTGACTTAAAGACTGAAATATATCCTTCCCTGATGTCTCCTGTTTTAGGTCATCTAGCATTCACACCTAGTTTTACAGACCCTCTTTTCCGCAGCTGGAGACATTCGGGAATAGAAAGAATGAGGCAGTTTCTCTCTTCTAGTGGTTGGGCATCGAAAAGACAGTTGCAGGAAGACTACTCGCTGCCTAATCTTGGCCCCTGGAGATCACTTCAACTCCAACATTTTTTGGACTCTTTACCGGCCCCACACCAGATTAATAGATCTCTTAGGATGGTAGAACAATTGTGTGTAGCAGTAGAACCAGTAAGGGGAACTTTGTCGTATTCCTACCAAATATTACTTTCGCAATATTCTCGGGGGGGTACAACCGGATATGTTGAGAGATGTGAAAGAGAGTTACAGTTTACTTTCTCAGACCAACAAAGAGAGCAATTACTATTAGTAGCCACTACCAAGAAACTAATTTCAAAATACTTACCAGATGGTACAGAACGCCGGTGGTCTTGGCTAAATTGTACCCTGCTGTTAGCCCTCTTTGCTGGCGCTGTCAAAGTGCACAAGGAACACTATTGCATATATTTTGGAGCTGCCCGCTGCAATGATTTTGGGGAAAGGTAATAGATATTGTTAAAACATGTTTCAATTTAGGATAACCCAGAGCTGGCTTTGCTTCTTGTCTCCACCATGTCCAGAAAGAAATATAATGCATCCCGTCTACGTCACCTTCTGAATGCTGCAAAAAGCTGCATTCCTATTTTATGGAAACAAACAGGGGACCCGACTATTAAACAATGGATAAATAAAGTTAATGATATTAGAGCTATGGAAGATTTATTGGCAACTGAGGAGCAGGCTAAAACTAAAAATACACATATATGGTTTTATTGGGAACAATTTATTTGGTCGGCAGAATATCTTACATGTCAGTGATAACTATGCAGATTCTTTGGTAAAGACTTTTTATAATGTCTGGAAATATGTATCTGTAATATATATGAGCTACGCATTGTACAATGGGTATTTTTCTTGTCTTGAGAGACTTGTCCCCTTCCCCCCATTTTCTGTCCCCTTTTCTGTCCCTGCTTTTTCCTTGTCCCCCCCCCCCTCTTTTTCTTTTGTTCTTTGAAAACAGTTTTATAAAATGTTGACCTCTGGGAGGCCGTCTTATGCAGATGTCTCATATATCTATGATGTTTAGTATATTGTTGACCAATAGTCATCTGTATGTTTTGAATATGTCATGCAACTTTCTGTAATGTTTACTGCTGGTTTCTTGGATGTCAAATTTAAAAATAAAGTTTTTTTAAAAAATATTATTATTACATTCACACAAGTATACTAAAAATTTAGTAAGTGAAAGCTGTAACTCTTGGCATGTGCCATTGAGCAACCTGGCTCTTGATTTTATAGAGAACCAAATAACACATTTAACTTGTTACTTGGATTTCATGCATATGATGAAGAAATATTTGAAATAGTGAACATTCAGAGCCCTTGCAAAGGCACAAAGAATAAAGTAGTTAAGTTGTTTTGTTCAGTTGATCGGTGAGTCACATCCCACCTAAACACCACATTTTTAAAAGATAGAAAAATAATAAAATTAGTTTCAGTTACCAAAAGAGGCCAATATGGATAAAACCAGGAGATTGAGGAGATTTTTAGGCAACTGATTTGAATATAGGGGAACCCTCTGCTAGCTATACACAGGTCCAAAAAAGTATGAAATGCTGTATCTTGCACTAGATGTTTATATTAGTACATAAGTCTTGGGCTTTAATTATTTCAACAAACAGAAGCTTAACCATCATGTACTCGCGGCCCACTGAAAACACCACCGCGGACCGGTAGTGGGCCGCGGCCCGGTGGTTGGGGACCGCTGCTGTGCAGGACTTGGCAGGCTGAACTGTGAGCTTAGACCGAGGAGAGAAATGGGCAGAATTGAGCTGGATGAAGATATCAGAGTATGCTCAAATATAGTAGACACATCTATTCATTTGGACAAGGCTTTCAGCAAAGCTTTGGTTATAAATATGAATGTTTGACTAACTAATCTATCTTTGAGCTATTGAGCAGGGAGGACAGAGGTGCAATGATGATCCGTCCAGCACTTATATTCTCAAACAACAGAAATTAGGTTTTTGACCTGTTTCCAAAAACCTTAAAATCATCACCCTGTTTAGTCGATCATTCCCATTTTCATCCTTACAGAGGAATAGAAAAATGAATAGATAGCAATGTATATTGTGACAAATATTATATGAGAAGTAGGGACTACTTGCTGTTTCCTATATGAATTATCTGCAATTACTACTTGGATGTACTTGACTTAACATTACACATGTCCCTATATCATGATTAGTACAAATTTTAATAGTCTTCTCACATCATATACTATTCATCATATGTTATACATATTCTCTTTCCCTCCACCTCTTGATCCTTTAACTAAGATAGGATTAGGGCTACTGGGAGATAGAGAAATATTTAAGGCCCATTCAATCTCTACTAGTTTGCTGCATTATTTTTAGTAAACAGGATTTATATAGCGCCAACATATTAGGCAGTGCTGCTGTGTGCATCCACACTTTTATATAAAGTAAAAAATGAGATGATAGGTCCACACATGATGATAGGTCAAGACATGTTATGTGTGTTAGCATGATGCACAGCTGTTTACTTTAAATGGCACCCCAACGCTGATTTGCTGCCTTTTTTAATGCACATAAATTCCCCCCAAAAGTGATGTCAAGTTGTAATTGTGCCCTTATTGTTGTACATATTGCATTTTTGTATTCTGCTTTTGGGAGCTGTGGCTGTGGTTGGGATCTCATTGGAAAGGCAGCCAATTGGTGCTCCAAATATATTTCAGATCTTCCCATGTAAGTAATGATCTACCAGAAATCAGAAGATGAGTTCTACTGATGTATATTCATTTGTTTCTTGGTGGCATTCAACAGAAAAACTTATCATAAGGAAAATAAATATCTGTAGTTGTAGTGAATTTGATATTAACCCCCCTAGGGTTCTAATTCTGTCAGTTTTTTATGCAGAAAATGATTCTATTTTTTTGGATAGAAATTTTTGTTTATATTGTGGGCCTGTAATTCTTAGGATTATAAGAATTATATTTATTTATTTTATTATAATCATAAATTATATTATAATAAATAATTATAAATATTAATTTTAAAAAATAATGAAATAATAGACCACAACAATGTAATTTATAAAAAAAAATATTTTATCAAAAATTTCTCACTGAAATTTTCCAAACAAGGGTGCAATAATATTGATAAATAATATAAATTTAATGCAGATTTTATAAAAAAAAATTTACATTTTTAGTAGACATCCCAGGTGAGTTAGATTTTGAAGCAGGGAGCTGCACAAAGTCTAACATCACAGTCAGGACAGTAGAACCTGGTTTCTTTGCGTTTCTTCCTTCCTCTGTCATCGGTCTTTGAGCAGCAAACCACGCACATTTACCTTGTAGGTGCCGCCTTTTTCTGGGTTGGTGGGATGTATTCAACGAAGTGACGACCAGTCAGGCGTTCTGGGTTGACAACGGTGGAAGCACAACGTCCAGGTCTATTCATAGCCACTGATGGTGTTTGGTGGTTCTTAACTATGGATTCAGAAATTTGCAAAATGAAGTCTGAATGATTCACAGGCCTCTGACAACTTTTTCTGTACAGAATGTGGGCATTCCATAGGCACTGCTCAACTGGATGCCTAAAAATTTTCTTGTAGTACTTCCTTTGCTGTTTCCTTATCGCTGGGTAGAATCTCATAGCTTGGTCAGCTCTGTCGACAATTCCCATGGTGTTGTTGTAGTCAATCACCACCTGTGGCTTCATCACTTCTTTCCCATGTTTTGTGTGTACCAGAACAGTGGAGGCATCATGGACAGTACTCATCAGGCACACATCTTTCTTGTCACGCCATCTCAGGGCCATCATCTTGCCTTTATGCCAGGCAACAATTTCTCCTGTCTTCAGCTTCTCTTTTGCAAATATTGATGGCAGGTTGCACCGGGTAGACGTGCAAAAGCTCAGATGTGAAGAAATTGTCAGTTGTGACACAATAGCCCTGACCTAGCAATGGCTCAATGAGGGATAGCACTGAAGATGTTGCCAATCCATAATGGCTGGGGTGTCCCTTTTCCAGTGTAAAGTACTGTATTCCAAATGTAGCCAGATGAGGATTCACACAGCATATAAATGTTTTCACGCCAAATCGTGCTCTCTTTGACGCAATGTAATGCACCCAGCTGAGCCTCCCCTTGTAAGCCATCAGACTTTTATCAATGCTGACATCACTTCTGGCACATAGGTTTGCTGGAAATTTTGTAGAATCATCTGAGACACTTCCCAAATTTTCTTCAGTTTTGGTGCAGGATGGGTAGTCTCACCAAATTCTTGGACCAGTACCACTTCTGCACGGGTTTGCCCACAACTCCCTGCAGAATCACCAAGCCCCAAAACAGCCAAATGTCATCCTTGGTCACAGGTTCCCACTTTCTGCTTCTTGCAAACCTTAGGTGTGGAGCACCTTGTTGTTGTCAAGCGTACCTGCAAAAAACAAAATAAAAAAGGTATTTTAGGTTATGTTCTTTTATAGTGTGGTGAAGGTTGCAAGTAATATGTTAGCAAACACAGAGCAGCATACACGTGCATAAAAACAATATGCATAAAAACAAATTTAGCAAAAAATTTAGTAAATTTTAGTAAACATTTCAAAAAGTTAGCAAACACAGAGAGGCTTACCTGTTTGCGCAACAATTTTTTCGATAACTTCATCAGTCAAAAACAACTTCAGGTATGCCAGGGGGTTGTCAAATTCAGCCTGGCGGTGCTGCCTGGTCCGCATCAAGGTCAATGGAGCACCATGTGTGCACAACACTGACCTCCAGAATCATCGCTCAGTTTACTTTTTCTGTCTGATGACAAATTTCCTGCTGAATCACTATCGCTCGATTCCACAAGAGACTCCAAATTGTTATTGCAGCTTTCAAATTCCTCCAAAACAGCGCATGTGCCGGCGAGATGCCTTTTGGATGCCATGTGGTCTCCAGTAATCAGTCAGGAACAATCAAGGTCAAAGACAAAGTGATGAAATGATACATTTAGTAAGTTTAGTAAGAGTAGTAACCTTACCTTTAGTAAGAGGTAATTTATGTCATCAAAAGGTCAGATCAAGGTCAGGTCAAGTTCAGGGCTAATAGTGGGCAAAATGAAAATCAGGGCACTGGGCAATGATGCTTGGTGCACTAAAATATGTACTTGTTCTTTTATTATGTTTTTTACTGAAATTTTTTTTTAAAGCAGGTTACATAGTAAAAGTTTAAATTTCCGGCCCCACAATCCATTACTCCACCGTATAACCTGGAAAATGTCACATGTCCCGCCCTGCCGATCACCCGGAGGATTCGAGGGTCACATGATGTGAGCAGCTATAGTAAATTCTGGGGATGATGCCAGTGGGAAATCACCGCTGGCATCACCTCCGGAATTTACTATTGCTGCTCGCATCACCAGTTAGATGTGATGCACCATGCAGAAATCCTTCATGGTGGATCACATCTAACTGTGGATGTGAGCATAGGCATGGCCGGGACCCAGGCGTCATTTAAAAGCAGATTACTCGGTAACCTGCTTTTAAATTTCCCACCCGGCCTTGCCCCCCGACGGACAGACGCCCCGGCATCACAGTGGGATCGTCACACAGTGGGGCACAGGTAAGAGGGGCTTCTAAAGTTACCCCGAGTGTGACTGCTTGGATTCCACCCTGAGTCACACTCGGGATTACCGCTAGGGGGGTTAACTTCCCTAGCATGTCAGTATTTTTTAAGTCAAAAGCGATACATTGTACATTGCATGGAAAATTGTTGTTTAATATTGCAGGCCTGTAATTGTTAGGAATAACTTGTAAATCATAAATTATAATATATTAAATACAAATCAAATTAAATTACAAAAACACTGAAATCTGTCCAAACAAGGGTGTAATATTATTGTTAAAGTCGTATTTATTCATTATTTATTATTTGGATTTATTTTTTATCACTTTATTATTGTTATCATTACCACCAGGCCAAGCGATGCCTGGGGACATAGAAGCCGGCCGGCATCACTGGATGACGCTGCTGGATAGTGGGGAGCAGGTAGGATCTTTACAATGCTAACCCAAATGTGGCTCTGGGTTACCGCTTTTGGTACATAAAATTAACCCTGAGCCACACTAGGGAATACCGCCAGGGGGGTTGCACCACTACAGTCTGCAATTTCCACCTTAGGCCCAAGGAATGAAGCTTCATCAAGAAACCACTTGGATTCCAACACAAACTCGCCTGCTGACATCTTCATGCTGCCTTTCTGACTCATACAATCCTACACCTGGAACTCAGCTTTCAAATCTTGCTACTATAGTTGCTGCTCACATAAATTATTATTGCTGCTGT
The DNA here is from genome assembly GCF_032062135.1 of Pyxicephalus adspersus. NCBI lineage: Eukaryota > Metazoa > Chordata > Amphibia > Anura > Pyxicephalidae > Pyxicephalus > Pyxicephalus adspersus. Next base: position 38,018,874 of record NC_092866.1, read on the forward strand.
TGTCTATCATCCCCCTGACCCAATTTCCCAATATTTGGATAATTTTGCCTCATTGTTGCTGTTCTTTACCGTGCCCACAGACCCAATTTTTTGGATAACATTGCCTCCTGGCTCACACATATTGTTTCTCATGACCTGCCCACCCTCATCCTTGGTTACTTTATTGTTGAAGTGGATGACCCCAACCACCTTTCCTAAGCTAAACTGTTCTCTCTTACCCCCTTATTTGGGTTCACACAGAACATAAGATCCCATACACATTAGATCTTGTATTTTCAAAGTTCTGCAACCCCACCCACCCTGACAACTCCATTTCCTCTTTCTTACCACAACCTTCTCACATTAGCCCTGATTTATTAAAGCTCTTCAAGGCTGGATAGAATACACTTTCCCCAGTGAAGCTGGGTGAACCAGCAAACCTGGAATGGATTTCTTCAAAGTCATTTGCTAGCAAATATTTTGAATCCTAGACCAGATTCCAGGTTTGCTGGATCACCCAGCTTCACTGATGAAAGTGTGTACCCTCTAGCTTTGAAGAGCTTTAATAAATCTTACCCATTCAACCAATATAATTCTTGCCCCCCTTTGCCACTTTTTAGACCAGGTCAACGGCAGAGAGACATCCGTAACCTTGACCACAACCTATTCTTAAACTGCCAAATGTCCCTAACCCCTACCCTCTCTTAAATAACATCTCTAGATTAAGTTGCCCTTGCCACCTTCTGCTACCCCTGTCCTGCAAACCCCCGACTTTGCTACAACAATCACTCTAAACATCTACAAAGGACTGCTCATGCAGCTGAGGGCAAGTTGAGGAAATTTGGCTGAAATTTGCTGATTTTATGGACTACAAAGCCAGATGTCGTATTCTCCCAAGCTTCCAACCCAAGCAGTCTCTTCTCAACAATCGACTCCCTGCTAAAGCCCACACCTGCTAACCCTACAACTACCTTCTCTGCTGCATACTTTAAAGATAAAATTGTCAGAATCCGAAACAATTTCTCTGCTCGTCATGCACTCTATTAGTATCAGTGACACTGCTCTCTCTTGGTTTGCTTCCTATCTGTCTGACCGCTCCTTTCAAGTTTCTTTTAATGGTAGTTCCTCCTCTCCCACTCTCCTCTATGTTGGTGTTCCCCAAGAGTCAGTCCTTGGACTGGTTCTCTTTTCTCTGTACACCTCCTCACTTGGTAATCTCATATCCTCCTTAGATTTCAGTGTCATGAAAATATATGGATGGTACTGCAAACCAATCTGTTCACCCCTGACTTGTCTCCCTCAGTCCTAGATAAGGTTTCATGCTACCTGTTAGCCATCTCATCATGGATAGCTGATAGGTTTCTGAAACTCAACCTGGATAAAACAGAACTTATCATCCCTCCCCCTCAAATTCCAAATCTCCCTCTGATTTATTCCTAAATGTTATTAACACTGTTATTTGTCCCTCCCTTGGCTTCCCCTTTAGTTCTGCCCTCCCCTTCATCTCCCATGTTCAGAACATTTCCAGGTTTTGTCATTTTTACCTGCGCAACATCTCCAAAATTCACCCCTACCTGTCACCAGAGACCATCAATCTCCTTGTAGACGCTCCTATTATCTCTTGTCTGGACCACTGTAACATCCTCCTCTCTGGTATTCCACTAACCCGACTCTCTCCACCACTCCATATCTCCCCTCCTATTGTGTGCTACTACTCCCACCTCTAAGATTGTAAGCTCCTCTGGGCAGGGTCCTCCCCTCCTCCTGTGTCACTGTCTGTATCTGTCTGTCATTTGCAACCTCTCTGAAAACTAATCCTGTCTTCTCAAACAATATTTCAGCATATATACAAATGATGTCTAGAAGTCAAATTGTAATTATACAACATGGAGGGCTGCAGATGTTTTGTGCCATGTGCAGACATTTGTTCATGTTTTATGGGCCTAATTTTACTATTTTTTATTTTCATTCATCTTTTATTAGTCAGATGATGGAAGTCCTGACAAATACCCACAGCATGCCAGTTTTTTATTTGGCCATGCTCCTTTCTGATTTTGCCCAAAAAAAAATGAGCATTTAATAACGAGTAGATAGCCAGAAAAGACAACTCTTACAGTCAGAAAATGGATAAGTAATTTGTCAAAAGCAGATCAGGTCCATGTGTTTGTCAAACAAAATAATAATAATTTTTATTTAGACAGCCAGCCTTGCAAGACTTTGAAGAGGCATTAGGAAAAAATAAGGTGTAAAAGGAAATTTATGCTTGACGTCTGAAATGGTAATGTGTGTTTCCTTTCTCTAGGTCTCAAGCAGGATCCGCATTTTAAGCCAAATTAAGTAGTAGCCTCGTTTGATTTCAAAACCTGAGCAGAAATGAGGTCCTGAATGGTGCGTATAGATGCAGTAAAATAGGATTTTAAAGTCTTTTTTAGCTATGCAACTGAGACCACTTCACAACAATAAACTGCACTCTGATGAAGTGAAGTTTTTCTTGGAATGGTTGGATTATGTGTATGTAAAAAAAAGGAACACAAAAAAAAAGTAAATTCCATAGCAATTTGTAAAAACATTCCAACAAGTGGAAAATTTATAATGATGTGTAGCAGAATTCATAAAAAGGGTGGCAAAATCTGTTTACTGTCTTCCTCTGCTATGGAAATGGAAAAAAAGGTTTAGTCACGTTGCATATCAGCAAGAAAACTGAATTTCTTGTATTAAGAAATGCAGATACGTTGCAAATATTATTTGACATTGTTCTAATTATAAAGGCAGACTGTTCACTTGGCTTTCCGACCAATAATTTTAGCGTACAGATTCACTCAAAGTTTATTTACTCAGCAAAACCCTCCACTAGATGTCAATCAGTAGAAAGAAGAGATCCACAATTAACGCATTTCACTGGCACATACATCTTAAATGGAGAAAATGGAAACATTTCTTGTGTAGTCAGCTGGAGTAGCTTTGCCTTGGGCTGGACATTTCTTGAAACTAGACAACATTTTTTATATTAAACAGAGGTGATATTAAACAGAGGTGATGTCTGATTGTGCCAACAGCACTATAATTCGACTTTTCTATTCTGTATTTCCCATCCCCCTTCCCACATTGCTGAGGTGGAATTCTAGATTATGGAGCGCTAAAGTTTCTGCATAACATGTCAGTGATTTCTGCAGAACACTCAGGAACATAACTGTTTCTTATATCCCTGCATGTACCTATCAGAGGGATATGTTCTGTACAATCTGTACAACTCATTGTTCTATTATTAGTAATGATAGGAATATTATTAGTAATTTATAATATAAATCACTCTCAGTTGTTGTTTCTTTTCACATATATAATCACAACACACAGACAGATTACACACAGACAAACTTTACACTTAAGCTACGTACACATGTCCAACGGCACAGGGCCAATATTGGGTGAGAATCTGGCGTGTGTACAGCACCAGTCGTCCATCATCTGAAGGACTGTCCTGGCAGATCCACAGACGATGGACGACTAATGATCCTAATGAAGGGAAGGGGGGAGAGTGTGCAGCAGGGTGCCACTCCTTCACTCTCCCCCTTCCCTCTGCATAGAGCAGAACGGTGCTGTATGTACAGCACTTGTTCATGCATCGTGCTGTCCTTAGTCGTTGGAAAAGATCGCGGGAGATACTTTCCAATGACTATTATTACACGTGTGTATGCCCCTTTAGGTACAGCACACTGGCAGATCATACAATCAGTATCTGCACATAGGCAGATCCCTTGTGATCATTTTCAGTGACAGATGAAGAACAAGCGCAGTACACACAGCACTGTTCTGTTCAATAGGGACGAAGGGATATAGGCAATCTGCATCATGCTGTACTCATCTGCATAAGAGTGCACAGTGGTAATTAATCAGTCTGCTGTGGTAGGTTGATGAACAATGCCGGAGGATGTTACTTTCCCTACACACTACAGATTTTTGTGTGAGAAGAGCATGCCCGTTAATCTTGGATGACTATTATCTGATTTGTATACATAACTTTAGTTATAGCACACAAGCTGATTTGACACAGATAACAAAATTCATCACATTGAATGCAAATACAAAATAATTTGAAATTCCTGCCGCACACCAACCTCACTGGGAACTCCCAGGGAACATCAATGCACTCCCTGAGGGACAGATCGATGAAGAGGACTTGGCCAGAGGATGGAAGGACACTGGAGGACGCTAAAGGATGCCAATGGGACCAGGTAAGGCTTTATTTTTTATTTTTTTTAGCTACCCCAAGTGTGGCTCGGGGTTACCGCTTTTAGTTGTTTTTTTTTTTTTACCCCAAGCCACACTTGGGCTTACCTCTCAGGAGGTTAAGAAGCATCTTTCTTTTACCTCCTGCAAACCTTGCTTTCTCTGAACTTTCTCTATTTGTATTTCAATCTTTTTTATTGGTATTTCAACATAATAAATTTTACAAACATTTGGGGAGATAAGAAAAAAAATGTTTTTTTTTTTTTGGACAAGATGTTTATAAACATACATTCTTGAGTATTAGAAAATGAACCTTATTTAAAGACATATAAAATAAAATGACAAACGACATACAATAAGGACACATGAGCAATAGAACAACAAATCCAATCAAGTCAGGAGATAAGGTATCATCTGTATAACAAGAACAGTAAACCAAGCAAATGTGACCTAGAGATCTGAAGGTACTGAAAATGCTAAGCCATGAAAATCATCCCATTTGGTATTATAAACCCAACTCAATCAGGACTGGAGAACACATATTAGAAGAGGGGAGAACAAATAGGGGAGGAAAGGGAAGGGGGTTGGAGACCTTTGTTCAGATTGTCATCGTTATAGATTGTTATCTATTTGAGTGGAATGATTGTCAAGATGTTTTGTGATCAATCAATTGCAAATCAGTTCGAACTTTTTTAATTTATCAGTGAGTATACTAGACAGTTTATCATTTACCATGATCCAGGTAAGTTTTGCGCCTATGGGTTCAAGTGGAATATCAGGCTGTTTCCAAGCTTTCGCTAATTAGATGAGTGCAGCTAATACAATTAGTCTTATTAGTTTTCTGGAGAAAGGAGGAAGGGGTTGATCTAGTTTATGTCACAGATCAGCAGCACAGCTGATCTGGTACTTGTTGTTCACCAGATATATGTCAGATCAGCAGCAGTTTGTCTCCAGGCCTTGTAAGTAGAGTCGTCGCTGGAGTTTTCCACCTGATTTATAAGCACCTGCTCATTCAGTCCCCACCCACCCAGCCTGCCTGTTAGCCTCACTATATAAGCTGCATTCAGACTGGCACTCCTTGCCTTTGCAATAGGTGTGTTTACCTGAGGCTCTAGTTCGTGTCTGTTTCTAAGTACTGATTTTCTTGGTTGTGACCTTGGCTTGTTTCACTTTCTGCCCTGACCTGGTTGTGCTCTCATTTTCGAGATTGCCTATCAATTTGGTACTATGCTCCGGTTCCACCAGCAGTCAGCTACCATCTGCTCGGGTTTGTCTGAGGGCCGCAACCTGGGCACCGTCCGCAGCAAAGTCCATCACCTTTTGCGGGGTGCTCTGGTGAACACTGGGCGGTTCCTTAGACTCTGCACCTCAGTTCATACCTCCACCAAACATGCAGATTGCACAGAAGGTATATTTTCCCATACTTGTGGCTAATCTGTGACGGTTTACTAAAAAGAGCAGATTCTGGAGATTTGTCTATTTTACAGTTAGGTCCAAAAATATTTGTACAGAGACAACCTTTTTCAAATTTTGGTTCTGTACATTACCACAATTAATTTTAAATGAAACAACTCAGATGCAGTTGAATTGCAGACTTTCAGCTTTAAAAATTTGAAACTTAAGCCTTTTTTTACACCATAACTTCATTTCAGGGGCGTAAAAATAATTGGACAATTGACTCAAAGGCTATTTCATGGGCTGGTGTGGGCAATTCCTTCATTATGTCATTAACAATGAAACAGATAAAAGGTCTTGAGTTGATTTGAGGAGGGGGTGCTTGTATGTGGAAGATTTTTCTGTGAACAGACAACATGCGGACAAGGAGCTCTCCATGACTGTGAAACAAGCCATCCTTAAGCTGCAAAAACAGAAAAAACCCATCCGAGAAATTGCTACAATATTAGGAGTGCAAAATCTACAGTTTGGTACATCATGAAAATGAAACAAAGCACTGGTGAACTCAGCAATGCCAAAAGACCTGAACGTCGATGAAAAACAAGAGTGGTGGATGAACGCAGAATCATTTCCATAGAGAGGAGAAACCCCTTTACAACAGCCAACCAAGTGAACAACACTCTCCAGAAGGTAGGCATATCGATATCCAAGACTACCATAAAGAGAAGACTGCATGAAAGTAAATACAGAGGGTGCACTGCAAGGTGCAAGCCACTCATAAGCCTCAAGAATAGAAAGGCTAGATTGGACTTTGCTCAAAAACATCTAAAAAAGCCAGCACAGTTCTGGAAAAACATTCTTTGAATAGATGAAAACAAGATCAACTTTAACCAGAATGATGGCAAGAAAAAACTATGGAGAAGTCATGAAACAGCTCATGATCCAAAGCATACCACATCATCTGTAAAACATGGCGGAGGCATTGTGATGGCTTGGGCGTGCATGGCTACCAGTGGCACTGGGACACTAGTGTTTATCGATGATGTGACACAGGACAGAAGCAGCGGAAATTATTCTGAGGTGTTCAGAGACACACTGTCTGCTCAAATCCAGCTAAATGCAATCACATTGATTGGGAGGCGTTTCATAATACAGATGGACAATGACCCAAAACATACAGCCAAAGCAACCCAGCAGTTTATTAAAGCAAAGAAGTGGTATATTCTTGAATGGCCAAGTCAGTCACCTGATCTGAACCCAATTAAGCATGCATTTCACTTGTTAAAAACTAAACTTAGGACAAAAAGGCCCACATACAAACAGCAACTGAAAGCTGCTGCAGTGGCAGAGCATTAAAAAGGAATTCATGAGTTCAAGACTACAGGCTGTCATTGCCAGCAAAGGGTTTTCAACCAAGTATTAGAAATGAACATTTTATTTTAAGCTTTTTGATTTGTCCAATTACTTTTGAGCCCCTGAAATGAAGTGGTTGTATAAAAAAAAGGCTTTAGTTCCTCACATTTTTATGCAATCTTTTTGTTCAACCCACTGAAATTGCTGAACGTCTGCAGTTCAACTGCATCTGAGTTGTTTCATTTCAAATTAATTGTGGTAATGTACAGAACCAAAATTAGAAAAAAGTTGTCTCTGTCCAAATATTTATGGACCTAACTCTATGTGAATTAACTTCCGAAATTAGATTGAAGACTACTGACCCGAAAATTTGTGCCTTCAGACACCTGAAGGCATTTTGGGTCTTCAGGCCCACCAAATGTGAAACTTGGTTCCTCTCTCCATACATTCTCTGAAGCATAATGGGAAAATTGTTGGTTTATGTTTGGCTATGTGATCTAGGACTAAATAACATAGCAAGATCACCTTGTACTTAGTCTTGTAATTTTGATAGTGCCATGGATATTTCATTCTATTCTTCTCTTCCCAGCTCACACCCAGGTCATGTTCCCATTGTTCCATTTATTTGAGTTTCGTGGTTGGAACTGCTAACTCCACATAAAACCGTGAGATCTGACATTTGGTGGAGCGGCAGGAGCTTTCAAAAGATGTAGATCTATATGGAGGAGGAGCCAATTTGAGCTTAGAACATACAAAAGATTTATTTGTCTGTATTTAAAGAATTCTCTGGTTGGGAGTTCTCTTTTACTTACTAAATATTCAAAGCCAAACATTGCTCTCACATCTATTACATCCTTTATTGTCATGAATCCTTTAGCTATCCACCAACCAAAGCTGTTCCGGTTCCTTCCCGGAGAAAACTCCAAGTTTTCCCATAACAGGGTTAAAGGTAAGTGGGGTAAAAATATTTGAATATGAGATCTTATCCCAAATTGTCAGGGAGTGAATAGGGAATGGGCAGAATCAAGTCTTTTTCAAGATCCATAATAGGGTTGGAAGGGTAATCTGGTGGCATGTCAGACCTTCCAAGTCAACCCACTGAGGTTTAGGGCCAGTAACGTGGCATATTGAAATTTGAGCTAGTTGGGCTGCTCTATAATAATGAATGAGGTGGGGGACCCCAATCCTTCATGAGTACCGGGCGCATAAAGAGTGGCCTTTTGTCCTCTGCTCTTCTTACCATTCTAGATTATATAATCGGGGAAGCAAATTTATTTTAATGGTAGCTATTCGCCCCAAACCATGTCAGAGTTGATTTCATCCATCTTTTAAGATCTAAAATAATAGATTTGAGCAAAGGTTCATAATTAGCTTGATAAATAGTCTGATAAGAAGGAGTTGGCCTAATACCTAGATACTGGAGTGATTTTTCATCCTATTGAAATCTATAGGAGCTTTTAAGGGTGTCAATTTGTTGGGTGGGGATGTTTACGAGAACCTTCAACAGATTAAGCAAAGTTGTGAGTGGAGAGGTAATGTACATTAGAACATCGTCCACAAAAAGTCCACGCTTGTGTTCTCTATTGCCACAGAGAATACCCTTGATGTTTGGATTGGACCTGATTGCAATAGCTATTGATTCTTTTCCAAGGCATATAACTTTTTTAATAATACTTTTTATTGAAAGCAAGGAAATCAGTCATAAACATAAACAGAAGCGTCATGCAGGTTACAAAACATTTCAGTATTATAAAGAATTACAATAGCATATCCTATAGTCATGTGGGTACATGGTGAAATGTTATAACTGTATATACTACCTTTCTAACATATTTTATCATTTAAAAATGGTAAAGGGATCGTTAACCATAAACAATGTTAAAACATAATAAAAAAAAGAAACAATTGAAGGATTCCTTCCATTTGAAGGATGAACTCATTTTCAAGCTTAACAATTGAATAGAGACTGGATCATGGTCAGAACATGGTGTTGAGAGAATACGTACTTTATTCACAAACGGTACCAGATTTATGCGGAGAAGTGGTGGTGAATCTCAGAATAATGTTTGTGTGCAACTGAATAATAGGAATAATAATCCCTGGCAGATGGGGTATTTTCTCTCCAAATATCAATAGGACCATTTTGTTTTAACATAAAGGATAGTTTGACTCTTTTTGGGAGGGTATTCGAATTTTGGAAGACTGGATTTATCTAGGATCTGATCCAAGGCTAAATTAGAATCTCCCAAGAGTAATAAGCTCCCCCTAACTCTGGATCATACTTTTATTAGCAGATGATGAAAAAAGTCAAGTTGGCCTTCATTAGGAGCATAGTATGTAACCACTATCAACTAATTATCTTCCACTGTTCATTGCACTGTTAAAAATCTACCACCTGGATCCGTAAATACCTTTATTGGCTCAAAGTGTAAACTTTTCGAAAAGCATAGCATAACTCCGCATTTCTTTTTAGGCGAATTGGCTTGGTAGAAATTAGGGTAATTTTAGTGAAAAAAAATTTAGGAATTAAATTATGTGAGTTAAGTGAGTTTCTTGAAGGGCTAAGATATCTACTTTCAAGGAATTATAATAATGAAAAACTTCAGATCTCTTCAGCAGGGAACTGAGCTTGGACATTTTGGGTAAGAACCGGTATATTGGGTGATGGTTGCTTTAAAATTTTAGGTGTGGCAACCATTTAAGCAATTAAAGAGGGTTTACCATATAGACCTGAAGGTCAATAATGGAAAGTCTCCATGAAACCGGGAAGGGGTTAGGCCAGTTAGGGAAACTACAAAGGGAGGACAAACAAATACAATTAAAACAAAAAACAAATTAGAACAGTAGCTATAGTAAGGGAGTCCTGGCGGGACCGTTTCACCAGACCTTGCAGGTCAATCCCCAGATCCCTCAATGGCCAGAGAACACAACAGCTCTATAACATAAGGGACATACCACTAGGTTCAAAAGGTTTGTTTCAATACACTGAATCCCCACTGGTAGACCCTTGTATAGGAGGACATGTGTGGCCCCTCCATTCCCATGGCTCCATCAGATAGGCCAAAAATGCATAAAACTTTATAGAACAGAAAAGTGTATTATTAAGTCCATAAGAATTAAAAACTAAAGGCTTCCTTGGTATCTTTCAGTGATTCAGGCAATCCTTTTCTACAAGTTACTACGTCTTGTATGTCTTGTCTTTAATTTGAAGATTTGGTTTTCTAGCATTGTGATTTGAGACGTATTTTGAGTGACTCCAGAAGTAGTGTCATCTAGCTTCTGCTCAATTAGATCAAGGCGGGCACCCAAGCTCTGAAGATCTCCTTCTAATTCAGTGGTAATGGAGGATGAGGTTTTGGGTTACTCCATCTGTAATAAAGCGGCAATTTGCTGCAACAGCCTGTTTTCCTTCATGGTAAAAGTAGAAACAATGCTTGATTGGAATTCTGGACCATATACATCATAAAGAACTTGTGAAGTCTGTGTGGCTGGTGAGAACTGTGCAGGCAAGTGGTCATCACCTCCAGAAACCGGTGAACTAGTATTGCTTTGAGCTGTTGAGGCGTGTGCAGTAGGATGGTTGGGGCTGAGGGTAGGAGATCAGGACCTGAGAGCTCAGCATTGGTGATGCTGGTGCTGAGTGTAACCCATTTGTGCCCTCTTTACCCCTGTCAAAGGATGTACAGTGAGTGCTGAGAGACATTTTCAGCCTGGATTGTGTCATGCTTTCCTGCACATCCGCCATTCTAGGTTTGTGCCCTACTGCCTGTGAAGATATTCAATCTTTCTGCTTTCCCCCAGCCTTCCTGACCATACCTGCGGCATGGATTGGAGTGCTGTAATGTTCATCCGACCGATCTCGGTGCTTGGTGCCGTGTCAGAGCTGCGATGGAGCCAGATTAGGAGATGAAGGGGAGCTGAGCGGATCAGGCTGCTGCTGGCATCACGGTAGCGCATGCGCACTCCTGAACTTCCTCCTCTTTCTGAATTCTCTCCTTTATATTTTTTCCTTTCCGAACATGTAAGTGAGAACAGCCTTGTGATTTACCTCGAGGTCGTGCTCTCGCCGAACAAACAAGGGAAAAAGCAGGGGGCGGTAACGGCGACTATTTCCAGTGAGAATCGTGGCTTGGAGCGAATCATTTGCTACCAGGATGCACAGCAAGACCCAGCAGCCAATCAGGAGAGATCTGAGCACAGGCATATATATACAGGGAAGGAGAGAGGGGTTAGTCAATCCATCTTGTGTTCTGTGTAAAGGATAGAAGCAGGGAGAGATGTGGATTGTGACAGAGACAGTTTAGGAGCCTTCTGTATATCTGTATATATACAGATATTTCAGTTTTTGATGCTACCTGTTCTTATTTACCAAGGGAGTCCGTTTGGTACGCAAAAATTTGTGTCCTACTATAAAAAAAAATACAGATATTTCGGTCTTTATTACCAATACCAACCCATAGGGCTGGGCTGCGGATGTCCTGCTGTTTACTACCCTGTTTCCCCGATTATAAGGCACTGTCTTATATTTTTTGAAATGCCAAAATATGCCCTAGGTCTTATTTTCAGGGGATGTCTTATTTTTCCATGAAGAAGACTACAGTACACATTTATTGTTGAAAGTCACTCATGATCACTCATG
>NC_092866.1:38030869-38031862 GCF_032062135.1 Pyxicephalus adspersus
GACAGGTGCTGCAGCCAGCATCAAGGAGACACACAGGATCAAATATCGGGGGATGTCTTATTCACGGGTGAGTGTCTTATTTTAATTATTTTTTCAAAAATCGGGGGTGGCTTATTTAATGGGGATGTCTTAAAATCGGGGAAACACGGTATTTACCAAAGAAGCCTGTTTGGTACAGAAAAATTTCTGTCCTACTCTAAAAAATACAGACATTTCTGTGTTTGATACCTCCTGCTATTTACCAAAGAAGCCTGTTTAGTACAAAAAAAATTCTGTCCTACTATAAAATATACAGATATTTCAGTGTTTGATACCACTGTGGTTAAGCAGGCATGCCACTACGGCTCCCTCAAGCACATGCGTTGCCAGGCAGTGCTGAAACGCCCTCCCAGGTCACAAATGACAACGTAGTGTGCGACAACAGGGCCAACCTTGTGGCCACGCTGCGCATGAGCCGCATAACACATGTGCCCTGCTTTGCGCACATACTGAACCTGGTGGTGCAGAAGTTCCTTCGCACGTACCCAGGACTGCAGGACTTACTGGGACAAGCTCACTCAATCTTCAGCCATGTCCCCTGATCCCCTACTGCCGCCACGGCGCTTAGCAAGATCCAGCACCAACAGAGGCTGCCACCGCATAGACTCCTTTGTGACACTGTGATTACCATGTTTCCCCGATTTTAAGACATCCCCATTAAATAAGCCACCCCCGATTTTTGAAAAAATAATTAAAATAAGACACCCACCCGTGAATAAGACATCCCCCGATATTTGATCCTGTGTGTGTCTCCTTGATGCTGGCTGCAGCACGTGTCTGCTCCTGGCTGCTGTGAGAGTGAAACTGAAAGTAACAAGCCGGCATTCTGCACCAGGAAGCAAGCTGCTGATCCCTGCCCTAACTGAGTTACCTGCCCTAACGGAGATCCCTACACTTAACCTGTAAGTGAACAGAAGGGGACAATCAATGGTATAGAGTGATCAGAAGGGGACA
>NC_092866.1:38032520-38072783 GCF_032062135.1 Pyxicephalus adspersus
AAAAGCTAGCCATCCGCCATTACTTGGTCAGCGTGGTGCATGGAGGCAGCAGGGCCCTTGATACAGCCACACAACTGAGATATTTTACCAGTGACTAGTGGCTGCAGATGGAGACGCTGTGCAAGGTACTGCTCCCTTTGAGCAGGCCACAAACGTTGTGAATCAGGAGCAGTCAGGCTGGAACGATGTCAAACCCATCATCTTTCTGCTTGATAATACCTGATGGAAAGTGGTAATGGGAGAGGAGGGGAAGAAATGGGGGAGGAGGATGAGGTTGAAATTACACTCCATAGCGCACAGCCAGCATGAGGAGGAGCAAGAAAGGACACTGGCCAGCATCAGGAGGAGCAAGAGTAGGATAAGGAGGAAGATGATTATGATGATGATGATGAAGGAGACCATGTTGGGGCTGCCGGACAAGACCCGTCCAACCCACATTTGTGCTGGCATGTCCCAGACATTGTGCGGGTGATGGAACAAAAGGAACTGCTTGCAGCTTGAAGAGGAGCAGGTAGGTGATGTTTTGGCGCCTACTGAGGGACAGGAGGAGGTTGAGCCTAGGGAACCCCTCTTTCATATGTGTGTCCACATGTTGCGATGCCTACAGAGGGACCCCTGCATTTGCAGCATCCAAAAGCGGGATGATTACTGGCTTGCCACCCTTCTGGATCACCGCTACAAAGACAAAATGTCACAGTTTCTACCCAACCCGGTGCAAGAAAAAGAAAATGTGGCCCGTCTGAGCAGAATACTATGCGACTCGCTATGTGAGGAATTCCGCACACCACATTCTATACAGGGATCTCAGGCGAACATTGCCTCCACCGTATCCTCCTGTAGCGGAAGCAGCAGCAGTAGTGGCAGCAGGCCGCACACATCCAAAAGTCTAGGCCAAGGCAGGGGGGATTTTCTGGATGCCTGGCGAAACCTGATGCGGCCACCTCAAACAAGTAAAGTGCGGGGGCATAATCATCGAGAACGAGTGAAGCACAGGGTGCACGATTACATTGGCTCTTTTCTGGCTGGTGTTGGTGGTAATGACAGCAGTTATGAGGAGGATGCCTGTCCTGACAGTAGTGATTTTTGGGTCAACAGGCTTGAAATCTGCCCGCGGTTAGCACAGTATGCTAATAAGCTTCTTTTGTGCCTGGCATCCAGTGTTCTGTCCAAAAGAACCTTCAGTGCCGCTGGCGGAATGGTCACGGACAACTGATCACAATTTCTGTCTCAGGGCCCACCGCCTCCTCCTACTGCTGCCTCCTGTCAGTACTCTATTCAGTAAAATTGTACACTTCTGGGTGGCATTGATGATGCACTACACCCAGCTATGGATGCCAGTAACCAATGCGGTCCCCGCACCGTCTCAGTGCTCACTGTCCCCTCCTGCTGCCGCCTGTCAGTACTCCATTCAGTAAAATTGTACACTTCTGGGTGGCATTGATGATGCACTACACCCAGCTCTAGATGCCAGTTACCAATGCGGTCCCACTACACCCAGCTCTAGATGCCAGTTACCAATGCGGTCCCTGCTCCGTCTCAGGGCCTACCGTCTCCTCCTGCTGCTGCTGCCACCTGTCAGTACACCATTCAGTAAAATTGTACACTTCTGGGTGGCATTGATGATGCCTTACACCCAGCTCTAGATGCCAGTTGTGTAGAGGATAGATGCAGGGGAAGACTTGTAGTGTGACAGCGACAGTGTAGGTACCTTCTTAGTTTATTGTTAGCTGCATAATTCAGTATTTTATGGGGCATTTACTTTTACATGAACCACTAGCTAGTCAGTTTTGTTAAATTGTCAGCAGTCAGCACATTTAGTGCAAGTTATATTGTGTATTACACTCCTAGGTGCTTTTCACTTACTGCACATTCTCTGAGAGTGCAATTGTGGTTGCTGCTACTCGTAGTGCCACGCATAGCTAGTCAGTTTTAAATTGTCAGCAGTCAGCACATTTAGTGTAATCTATTGTGTATAAGTGTACACATATAAATTTACTAATAAAAAAAACAACAAATAAATTCTAGCCAAGGCTTATTGAAGTATTTAAGCAGACATACATTTGTATCAATATTAGAGTAGTTCTCTTCCTTTCAAATGTTAATTATTTGTTATGAATCCTAACCCAATGAATCCCAGTAAGCTGATACACGAAAGAACCAAATATTATAGTGTTCTGTGGTTCTCAAAACAAAGAGGAGAAAGTGTGTATGTGCTAAGGTGTCTCCTAGCACCAATCCTATTTTAGGAATGACCCATTTAGAGATCATGGCTTTGTTTTCTCTTATCTCACAAGGAATCCATGGCTGGTAACATCATATTCTTTTAAAGCCTTTTCTCTTCTCTTTTTCTGTAGGACACAAAACTGCGGAAGTTCTTTGGGAAGCTCAGAGCATAAGTTCTCAGTCACAGCTAAAGCATCTGATTTTGCTAGGCAAGGAGCATTATGTCTACTAACAATAAAGTCAGCGAGCATGCCATCCAAAATAGCTTTACACAAAACTAGGAGGTGCGATACTTCCATAGCCAACACTTTCAGCAAAGTAGCAGACAATGGACGGTCGGAACACATATTAAGATTTTGCTCCATCAATGTTTGTTTGATATTCAAGAAATGTACTTGCAGATGGCATATTTAGATATGGAGTCAAACATTCGTTCACAGTAGATGTTCGATGAGGAAGAAAACCACCAGTCTCCATGGAAAACAAGTACACATCACCCACCTGTGTATCAAAAACATTATTCAAAAACACACCATATTGGTGGGACAAAATATCCCCTAGCCAACGACAGTCGTTAGGATGCCTTTGTCTTAAAGCACCACCTGGAGACCATTTTTAAAGACCCCTGGTCCCATGGTGAGGAAGTCATAAAGGTAAACATGATTTCTTGTGCCCATCTGCAGCCAAGACAGTTTCCCATAGTGACATATGTTCAGGCCAGAAGCTCCTAAGCTCAAGACCTCTTGGTGCTGGAGATGCAGAATTTTTCTCCCATTGTCTCTCTTTTAACCTCTTGGCCTCTTGAGTCTTCTACTGGTTCCACATTTAGAACATTTTTCCCAAAAAACAGCCTTGCTCCTCGCACAGCTTCACCAGTCTTCAAATCCTTGACTTTAATCAGGAGTACCGTGTGATCTGCATGAACACCAAGTAAAGCTCCTTTAAATCTTCCATTAATGATTGTAAGTTTGATAGTCTTCCCAATATTATAGCCCAGAAAACGTTCACCAGAAGTGGACTCTATAATGAAATCGTGAAATGAAATGAAATGAATGCAAATAAATGTCAGCCTTCTGCAGCTTCTGCTGTGTGAGTTAGGCAGGATTGCAAACATCTTGGAGCCCCAGTACAGATGTTTTAGTGTTTGATACTAGTTCCTATTTACAGAAGAAGACTGTTTGGTACAGTGAAATTTCTCTCCTACTATAAAACAAATACAGATTTTTTAGCGTTTGATACCAGTTCCTATTTACCAAAGAAGACTATTTGGTACAGTTACATATCTGACGATGGACTACACCCAGCTCTAGATGTCAGTTACCAATGCGGTCCCCGCTCCTTCTCAGGGTCCACTGCCTCCTCCTCCTGCTGTTGCTGCCACCTGTCAGTACTCCATTCACTAAAATTGTATTATACACTTCTGGGTGGCATTGACGATGCACTACACCCAGCTCTAGATGCCAGTGACCAATGCAGTCCACGCCCCGTCTCAGGGCCCACCTCCTCCTGCTGCTGCGGCCTGTCAGTACTCCAATCACAAAAGTTGTTTTACACACTTCTGGGTGGCATTGACGATGTACTACACCCAGCTCTCCATGACACTTACCAATGCGGTCTCCCTGGCGATAGCTGACCAGAGGCCACACATTGCTACTGCTCTCACTGACCCACGCTCAGTTTCTGGTCCTCCATCCTTTTGCCTAATGTCACTGCACTACTTCTCCACAACTTTATGGGTGGCATTCCTAACACATGTCATCCAGGTCATGATGCCAGCTAGCAATGCGGTCTCTTGCTGTTTTGTGGGCAGAGACTGCTGCTAGTGGGTTGAGTTCACATGTAGAACCCCCCTTCTCAATGTCCTAATGTTTATGCTGCCTTCTGTATGCTGTCAATCATGGAAAAACTCCATTTGCCTGCTGTCACTTTACCTGCCATTTTCTGAAAAACCACAAGGTCTTTTGAAACTTTTGTATTTTTCCCTTGTTGCCACTCTTTTCCTACACATACTAGCAAATTTGGTGTTTTTAACATGTATAGGGTGTTTGCTAATAATGTTTAAAGCCAGCCTATTGACTTTAATGGAATTCACGAAATTGCTTCGCTGAAATTTTGTGGACCCATCAGAAGTTCAAGGAAATTTTCACAAGACTGTCAGAGGCCTTCTCGTTAATCCCTACTCTTAATACAGAGCAGTGTGCCATACTCATTTAGCTGCACAACTAATGTAAATACAGTGCTGCTAAATTGGTGACTAGCATTCTTGTTGATTGACTATTCATGCCTCTGTACAGAACACCTCTTTGACAGTTAAATGCGTAAGTGCCTGCATGAGCAAATTAGCTGAATTTGTGCAGCATGCATTTTGTCTGTTATGACTTATGAAGCCTGGGGTGGTAAGTACGATTAGCATTCCTTAAGTGTTTCTACATCCCCTGATAAAAGTATGTATTTTATGTAGGCTATTGTAGGAGGCTTCTCGGAAATTGCTGAGATGTCAGTATAAAAAAATTAAACTTCTGCAGAAATAAGGGATTAAAACACCTTTGTAATAAAAGTAAAGCTGTACTGTAAATCTGTACTGAAGAAGCTGTCTTTGCCAACATTATCTTTTTTTTTTTTTTTTATTCAGCAACCAAGCATACAGGAAAGACATCTTGAACATTAAAAACAAACAAGATAATGATAACAATAAACGAAAATAATAATAAACTAAATAATCAGTTTGTCAAAACAGTTTGTCGCAGAAGGATATTAAAGTCTCTCATCTATGCAAACATCGGCCACTATACCTTATTGTATATTTAGAGAAACATGGAGAAATGTAAAATAAAGGGTAGGAAAATAAGAGATGGAGGGAGGAGAGAATGATGAGGAAGGGATAGGAGGGGGGAATAGTGGCACAGTTGCAGTTAATAATTAGAAACAATAAAGAGAGCAGTTTGCCCTATTATAAAGACATATTCAGATAACACATGAGATAATCAAAAACAATCAAACTTCGTCAGTAATATTAACATTAGCACTTCTTATTTGGAGATATTCTGTGGACATGGTATATTGAAACCAATAGAACCATGTTTTAATGAACTTGGCCATACGGCCTTCTCTATTGGCCATGAGGTTTTCCATGGTCATGATCTCATTTAATATATCAACGACTTGGGACCAGAAAGCTGACAATAGGGGACATTCCCATAAGATTTGTAACAGACTAAATATGGCATTTTGACATCTCCAGCATCTATTGTCTGCTTGGGGATACATTTTTGTCAATAAGGCTGGTACTCTGTACCATCCAGTTAATAGTTTGTAGTTTAAGTCCTGGTATGTCCAGGTGGAGTTACTGATAGATGCTTTGTGTCCAAAATACAATAAACATTCTAGCTGTTCTGGGGTGAAAACTAACTGCAAGTCCCTCTCCCATTTTGTCACAAAAGGTGAGGGCATAGCAGCAGACCCATCCAACAGCAGGATATGAGCAAAGGAGAGTGTGCCCCCACAGTGGTCCCATTCCAGATTACCTCTTGGAAATAGAGCAGTCAAAAAGCTGAGGAGATGGAGGAGAGCCAAGGAAATACGTCAGCTAGAGTTTTCTCCAGGTGTTCAGAGGTGGTAGAGAATAGTTAGCCTGTAAAGTTTCAGTTTGGGACCAACCTGTACCTGTTGAAATGCTGAGCTCTAAACACTGCCATCTCTCTCCAGACACAGAACAGCGAATCTGAAACTCCGGGAGAAAACCATGGATGTCCTATCAAAGGAGTCCTTGGAGATGGATACTGCTGTAGGTTTTTGATTCTTAGATATCCTGGCTATATGTAGGGTTGGGCCAATTATTAGGTGTCTAGAACTGTTTGCCTGATGATCTGTGGGTAACCAAAGCACTGCAGCCAATAGGGCTGGGGACATTGCTTCCTCAATCAAAACCCACATTTTCTGTCTCCTGTGTGGACACCAATGAGTCGCGTAATGTGAACTGCTTCGTGATAAAGGAGAAGGTCGGGGGATGCCATTCCTCCTTGCAGTTTAAGTAAGCAAAGAAATTCTTTACGTAAACGGGGGGGGGGGGGGGGGGGGGGGGGGGGGCGGCAGGAGTCTCTCCCAGTGGAGGTTTATTTTTAACATGTTCTTCCTTTTTTCTAGTTGAACCCAAAGTCTTTTGGATCACTCCACAAATTTCTTAGTTACATTGGCATGTAGCATGAAGTACTAACATTGGTTGTTCCAAACTTACAGACAAACTTTCCACAGACTACAGTGGACTTTGGTTATCTTATTTATTTCTGTTCGGATGATGCTGATGTTGGCACTTTTTTGCGACAAAGCTACAATACTCTTTTGCAGGATTGCTTGTTGTTTTTGCGGCAGTTAGTTCTTTTGGCCTATGTTTGTTCTTTTAAACCCTGAAATTAAAAACTGTAGTATCACATGATGGATAGGTATCTTCCTTACTTCTTCTATTAAATTTGACCAAACTACCAACCCTATGTGCAAAATTGGTAAATTTCACCAAGATTAAGTTTTGCCTGCACATTTTCATCCAAATAATGTTCTTTAGCCATATGTGGACAAATACTGTGGAACATATTTCTAATCTAATAAGTACAAAGTAATGCTGCCATTTTCTGATGCCCTATTCATTTGTTCATATGAGCTGATGTTATCATGGTATGTTTCTACTTGGATCATGATTTTTGGTCACATCTCATTCTAGAAAGTCTGCTTCTCGTAAACCTTACCAGGATTGCTGAACGTGTGCAACGTCCTAATGGTTTCAACCAACTCTATACATGTAGTTGTGCTGGGCACCTAAAGAGATGTAAAGCTTGATGGTTTTCTAATCTGCTGTGCTCAGTTGCCACGACCAACTACTGTATTGCTGATGCTCAGCTTTGCCCAATCACATCTGAAAAACATCGTTTTTAGTCGTCTGTAAAATATCTGCTAGGCGGAGAACTTCTATGATGATATTCTGAGCTTTACATATTAAAATACAAATATTCACTGCTCGCCTGGATATAAACCCATAAGAGTGTTTTCTAACGGGACACACCTTTGAGCTGTATATACATAAAAAAGAGAACTTGCATGTAATACATTTAAATTCAATTTGTTTGCATCTATAGGTAAAACACATTAATGTTATAAATTATATACACTACAACCTTATTTTAAATAAGGAAACATTAGATGTTCATTTTGGCACTGCCTTCAGATATATGTGATTTACCTAAATGAAAACTGTTGGGAATAGTGTCTTTTCAATCTTTCATTCAACAAAACTATAGGTAGATGAAATGGTGGACTATGAAAAAATTTGTACCCCCCGGGCTTTATGAGCATTGCCTTAAAGCCCGGGGGGGCTACTTCTTTAACCTCCCTAGTGGTTCATTTCTTTCCAGTTTTATATGTTCAAAAGCGGTACATTGTTTTTCATGAAAATTTATTTTACAGTATAATAAAATTGTATGAGTATAAATAAGTTTGAAACACAAAATCATGTAAAAATAATAAATGAAATGAATGAAATATATATATATATATATCTATATATATAAAAAAAATTTAATTTTTTTTTTTATTTAAAAAATAAATAAATAAATAATATAAGCATACTATTTTATTATACTGTAAAATAAATGATAATGAAATACTGCTTTTACACATATAAATCCAATGTATTGCATTCAATACAGTTACAGTTACGGCAACGTACACACACACTGACGTCACCGGGAACTCCCCGGCTGACTAATCGTGTGCAGAAGACACCGAAGGAAGAAGGAAGGAGACAGGGATCACAACGATGGACGGCACGGGTCGCCGGCAGATCAGGTAAGGCTGTATTTACTATTACTTCCCATAGGTTTACCTACCCCGAGTGTGACGCGGGGTTACCGCTTTTAGCAACTTTTTTCTACCCTGAGTCACACTTGGGGTTACCGCTAGGAAGGTTAAGCATTTTGCATAACTTTCCATCACTATCTGACATTGACTTGGCTACATTTGTGACAATTCCACCTGCAATTACAATATGTTTGTTGGTGTCCTTCCATGCTCATTTGAATTCACCAACATTTCAACAATATTACAATTAGGGCTAGGCTAGACCATAACCCTTCACGTTTTCCTTAGCGGATTTGCTAGTATGCTACAGATCATTGATTTGGTCTAAGATCAACTTCTGCCTCAATGTTTTCACAAACGTCCTTACATTTTTCTCAAGCACATTTTGCTATAATGTAGATTTCATAGTTGACTCAATGGGGTTGATTTACTAAAGAATGTAAGACTTCCTCTGCAAGAATAATTTATTTATTTTAGTAAATGTGAATAAAATTCAATTTGCAAAGACTATCCAATCACATGCAAGGGATAATAATAAAAAGAACCCCTTAAGTGATAAAGTGGGTAAATAAATGATCTAAATGATCACTTTAAAACTCTGCATACATATTTCGGACATGTTACAATAAAAAGCAACATTATTTTTAAAAAAATAATGCTGTACCTTTTCATTATTAAAATGTTATGCTTGAGCTTTAACCAAGTGACTTTGCCTAGACCGGGAAGATGTCTGTTGCAGGCAAAAGAGGGCATTTTTTTCATTCTTCACTAGCACAGTCATCTAGCTGCAACAGTGTTTTTTTGTAAGCAAGCCACTACATAAAAGGCTTTAGGGAGATGTGGGATTTACCCTACTAGGAATGTTGATAGGCCAGCATTTCAACATAAAAGTTCGAGAAATGTTCTTGCAAATGGTGATATAGGTGATATACCAGCACATAAAATGCAACATTTTTATTCATAAATTATATCATTCTATATGTGGACCCATACCCACATGCCTCATTTTATTATGACCTAACATTTAAATACAATATTCACCAAAACATGACACATGGAAGTGACAATTCAGATTTGTTTTTATTGTCTAAGACCACATTTCAGTGATACAACAGAAAGTGTGACACCACAACCACGTTCAGAACATTAAAAGGATTCTGTGACAGAAACATAACCTGTGACACAAAACCACATCTGGTGTACTTGAACAACAAAACTGGGACACAGGCTGGTTCTTGGCATTCAATTATTTCACACCAAACATTTTGGAATCTATCCAGGACATAGAACCGTCCGATTCTACACATTAAGAGGTATCCAACTACCACATCTCTTACTAAGAGCAAGGTACAAATTCAACAGAACTATTTGCAGAACAGACGGTGCATACAAATGTACATAGTGCAAAACGTGGTACTGTATAATAGCACAGAACAAAAATGGCTGTTTAATATAAACAAACAAGTTCTGAAGTCAGATGCTAAAACACACAAATATTTTAGGAATACTTGCATACACAAACTTCACAGAAACATACATTGAACAGCTCATTTTAACACCCATCAAACTGGACTGGTATTTCAAAAGCACACAGGTAAACACATGTTACATATTACATAGAATCAATTTCCTTTGTAAGAGAAGATGTTAATACATTCACAATAGAACAGATGCTACAGAAGACAACACAAGAAAATAACACTTTCCATTTTGGAATGGCCATTGAGACTAGGGAAGCCATTTGGTTTTATTCTAGGATCTTCCACCTTCTTGGAAGATCATTGTACAACAGAGCCAACTAATCGCTATTTTATGGAAAACAAAAGATTCATTGGCTGTGCTTGTCTATTTTCTGTTGTTTGAGATTGATAATTACCACATATTTGTAACATCCCACGAGCTTTGGAACCAATGCAATCTTACTGCACTTTGACCAAAAAGATGTATCCTTGCTCATTACTCTTGAGGATGCATTTGTTTGTATATGGACAACTGAATGTATAGTTATATTGGAGAAACTATCACAGATCTCTCAGGACTCATTTTAGTTAATAAATTAGTACTATGTTGTCTGCACAAGGGTATTTATTGTATTCATTTATGTAGCACCAACAAATTATGCAGCACATATTTTTAAATACATTATTCACATCAGTCCCCCCTCGTCCAAAACGAAAATACAACCGTTGTCTCTACTAGTGTTATAAAGGCACACAAACACACACACTCACAGTCAATTAAGATGAAAGGCTTAGATGTACAGTACATTTGTTTTATTTACTAGGAACATGTACAATAGTACCCAGCATGGACGTGCAATCAAGTAAAATAAATAGTTTCCTAAGATTTCCTCAAGCTCTGACTTATGCCTGACAGTTAAGCAGACTTTAAGACTTAACCAAAACTAATCTCAAACCTAACACTAATGCCAGCTATATACTATACAATTGTTCCAATCAATTGGACAAGCAATTAGAAGAAAAGGTTAAACCAATCAAAAATTGATGGAAATTAAATGTATTAATTTAACCTAACCTCAAATAGACTTTTAAATCTTACCTTTTGTCCCAAAACGTATCCATTAACCTAACCATTAAACTTAACCTTCAAATTAACCTGACCCCAACACTTTGTCACATGTCATACACCTTTCAGTACAATAAAATATTTAACAGGAAGCAGCAGTGCAGTGCAGTATCTATGCATCTTTAGATGACTCCAGTGATAAGACACAACAAAATTCATTGCTACTTTATAAACCATTTCCAGATAATTTTAAGGCCAACCTGCCCCTCAGACGTATTTTTTACCTGTCAGTATGTATACCTATGATATGTTGGATAAGTCATGTAAAGCAATGTGGTGGCTGCATTATAACACACTTTAGCTGTGTCATTATACATAAATTATCACCTAACCCCTTTATTCCTTAATCCTTTACTTTAATTGTTTTACCTTTGACCCTAACACTAACCTATTATTTTTTACCTATTCTTTAACACTAACGTAAACCCAAAAGCAGCTTCCTTAATGAACCTGGTACCTAAGGCAGTATTTGTATTATTTATTCATATAGCACCAACATATTGTGCAGAAATCCAAATTCAAGAAACTTACTGACTTACTGGAGGAGTTCACAATCTAATTTCCTAACCATAGTTAGGCCTTATATCCCAAACACACTTTAGGGATAATTTTTGGGCAAAGTCAGTTTAGCTACTAGCATGGTTTTAGGATATGGGAGGAAACTGAAGTGCTTTGAAGTGTTAAAAAACACTATATAGATTTAAAACCCATGCAGGTACTGTCTTGACCATGCTGTTAGGTAAAAACTACTAATTAGTAGCTGTTTGTATCTGGAATCTGACAAGAAACCGAGCATCCAGAGGAAAGTCAGAGATATTGGAAAATTATAGGCAGATAACATCTCTTGTGGGAATCAAACTAAAAGTCTGTGGCAAAGCCCTTGGTGTCTGCTTATGTCCCTTTTCTCTTGAATCTATTTCTTTTTTGACATCACTCTACATTTTTGTGTCATCTTGTATCTTGCATCTAGATTATACAATATTGTAGGGTATCCTGACCTGTGTCGTTCTACAAGGCATTCGCTGGCTCAAGTGGTATTGAAGGGGGCAGTAATTGTCACCTGGCCACCTGTATTTATGCATTTGTACTGAATTTAGTACATCCTTTGTGGGTCCATAAACTAATCCCAAATATCAAGGATTACATAAATTATAACTCATTATCTGTCAAGCGGTGAAAACTCTAACGCACAGAAAAAAATTTGCTAAAATATTAGTAGCTATAGCAGAGAGAAAACAAAGAATAATGAAAAATTAATGAACATGAATCACAATAGATATTATTGCAAGACACACAGAAAACAGATTACATAATGGTGAATAACAACCCACAGTGTTATTAAACATGTTTTTGAGTCATAAACTGGTTTGCAGATGGTAAGCAATAGTATCAATTAAAGGACAAAAATAATTCAAAATGAAAACATGTAAAATAGGATAAATTATATTTAACATGTACCACGTCATCTAAAGCTGTACAAACACTTAAAGAATTCTGGTAAAATGATCTGCTGATTAAAACAAATGAACAAAGAAATGAAAATGACTGAAAATACATACATTAAATAAAACAAATTTAGTTGTGTTTAAGGAGCTAATTTCACAGTGTTGTCTATATTTATTGCAAATACAATATATTATATATACTATTCTGAAATAAAATGTTTAATAGTCTTTCATTTTAACTATTTTCATCAAGAAAAAGCTAGAGATTTGATTATATTACTATATTTTTTATAATAACTCTACAACACAAAATAGCAGAAAATAAGAGTTTCTAGCAAATATTGTGGTTCTTTCCCATACCATTCATATTTTAATGGAGGCAGACAAAAAAAGGTGCCAAACCATCATTGTGCCTTCACAGAAGAATGCTTGCATTACATTAGGCCTTGACAACCTTTGGCTCTCTACTGGCTGAATAATTACTAGTTCTATAGAGCTTCTTGCTGTACTATGTCGTGTTGCAACTTTACATTTTGGGCAGCTGTGCCCAGTATGAACAAGGTAATGGTTCTTTACAACCATCAATACCAAATAAATATTATAGAGAAGGGATGATGTTTGTCATCAAACCAAAAGTATGGGCCACCCAACAAAGCCATACTCTGTTTTAAAATGGACATACTATATACTCTCTACAACTGGCATACTAAACTGGTGAAGTGGACATTTACACAATTGATAGGAACAATGTTCAACCTGCATATCTTTTAATGCCCTCTAAAAAAATTAGTAGAAAGTGGAAAAGTTGGAAATATTCTAAATAAATACATTTCCAGAGCTAAAGTATAAAGGGTTTCTCTGGTGACTGTAAATAGCTAGCATATGAAAGAAAAAGCCACTGATATCAATAAAACACAGAATTAGATGAATATTTAGTGCTTTAGATTGCACTTTTTTAGAGAAACTTTGCTAAAATTAAATGCAATTAATTCTAGGCCACAAATAAAAATACTCATGAAGCTTCTATTTTTATCTAGCAAATTCTAAAGCTATGATATTTAGAAATTATATCGAATTTACATGTATTTATATTTTTGTAACACCTCTCGGGGTCACTATAGTCTGCTTTCTAAAGCATGTGCCTGCATATATTCTTGTCCCTACGCCTATTTTAGCAGCAGTCAGATTCTGACTTCCAAGGCAGGTTTTTGGTACTGCTTTTATTATTTACATTATAATAGAGTAACCAGGGAAAGACAGAACTATTTACCAGGATCTAATGGACTTGAACTGCCATGGTGAAAACTAATAACAAAAAGTTAGTAAAAAAAATAACTCTCTGTTTATTGATGCTTTGAAGCAAGTACAACATTGAAAGGAATCAGCAGCAAAAAAATTGTGCCATGGTATTGGAGAAAAAGTAGTTTAATCATGTTTAACCACCTCCTTCCTTACAAGACTACAGTTGTGTCATTTACAGAATTAGGACTAGGATTATATATATAGCCATGTTTACACTATCATAAGCAGCATTATTGACCCTAACAACTAAACTAAATCTAAACTGGTGGTAGGGTGCCATTCAGAATAATCAAAAGTAATGCACCAATGCAAGGAAGTTGCCTTGCTGCACAAAATGCAAATTTCTCCAATAGTGGAGAAGATAGACTATCATGGGGGAACCTGGGTGATCCAACAAACCTGAAATGGATTTGGTCAAGGATTGAAACATTTGCCAAAAATTTTAAAAGATTTTTGAAATCTATTTCAGGTTTGCTGGATCACCTAAGTTCATCCATGATAGTTTAACTTTTCCAGTCTTGGAGGGCTTTATTAAGGCCCATTGTTCCCCCCTTGCCTTTTAAAAACACAGTGATCATTATAATTGGTAATTATTGTTATCATCATGGCTGGAAATTGCATGACATTTTTTTGCATGAAATTGTGAATAAATGTAAATACTCTCAGAGGTTACACAGACAAGTGTTTTGGGCCCTGTGGTGTTCTCACAATCATTTTCAGAAGCAAAATACAAACATCGACATTCAGTGCCCAAAACCAGCTGAAGATCAATGGTTTCTTTTTCTAAAAAAAAAAAGAAAAACAGCTCACAGTACACATACCGTGTTTCCCCGATTTTAGGACATCCCCATTAAGTAAGCCACCCCCGATTTTTAAAAAAATAATTAAAATAAGACACTCAGTGATCATGAGTGACTTTCAACAATAAATGTGTACTGTAGTCTTCTTCATGGAAAAATAAGACATCCCCTGAAAACAAGACCCAGGGCATATTTTGGCATTTCAAAAAATATAAGAGAGTGCCTTATAATCGGGGAAACAGGGTAGCTGGTGGAAGGTTGCAGGAAAAGCAATGGTAATGATAAAGGCAGGTTTGTTTAGGGGTGTGCAAGCATAATTACACACTACTCTACTACACCAAGAAGACTTAGGTGTTAACCTAAAATCTATTTTTAGGTATGTCTGATATCATGCCTCACTGCATAGTTTTCCAAAGCAAATATTTTATTGCAAAGTTTGTTAGCAAAAGATTCTGCTTATTTTAGCCTTATACCTCCCAGACAGAGGGACTTCATTTTAAAGCAGGGACATTTGGGAGTTTGCAGCAATTAATTTTGCAGACTGATAACCTCAAGCTGTGTGCACGTCTTTAGACTGACAGGTCTATTAGATAACCAGGCCAATGGCTAGGCAAAGAAGCTTGCACAGGGTTACACAACTGCTGCTAATTTATAGGTTTTGGTTAAGGGATTTAAACCTGCAAAAGAAAGTATTGTTACTAGAGGACACTCAGGTAACAAACTTTAAAATACATTTCCCAAAAAAAAAAAACTTGCACAAGAAAACAGTAGAAGAAATAGATTCTGGGTTTATATATATTTTAACCCTCCACAAAATATTTATTTATTGCAGGGTGACAAATTTAATTTGGTTGCTGGATACAGGATTATCTTAGAAAAATCAGAACACTTTACATGTGAATAGAATATGGACATCTTCCGACTTGATGTTTTAATATGTCTGCAGTAAAATCAGCCACATAGAAATAATGGAATAATTTATCAGAAACTCCAGTTTGTCATTCATTCACCATTTTGATCTGAGACCTTGCATGGTTTGCCCTAAGGCTTTTTAGTTAAGCTTGATGAGCCAAACAAGGCTGTAGAGATTGTGCAAGTGAATTATACTGCAGGATAAATCCTTCGCATTTTTAACAATACTAATGTCTTTAAGAACCTTTTGAAGATATACTTTCACATATGTAAAGATTTATTATAAATCATTGAAATGTTATTAAATGGTAATAAAGGCTCATAGAGAAGTGACTGAGGTCAACACATTCTTTGCTATCATTTTCTCAACTGGAAATAAAATAGGTTTCTGTTCTCCATAAACACAAGCTACCGACAAGACCAACTGCAGAAGATTCAACACTAAGAAACCAGCAATAACAGAATTCCCATGCAAATCAATCAACCCATTCACATCACTGTGTCAGCGTGCTCATCGGGGCCCAAAGAACTGTAATGCAGTAAAATGCACATTTACCATATTTTACTGCACTTAACATGGTGTACTATATGACTAGCAGGTATTTTTCGTATTGTTCAAGATCATGCAAAAATCATGCAAAATGCAGCAAAATAAATTTAGGCATGCTTTAAAAACAAGTATCAATGAAAAAACGAGCAAAAACCCATTCTCAAACAATACCATGAACACAGTGATATAGAGTTTAAACATGCAAAGTCAGCAGAATTTACAATGCCCATGATAATTACTGATATGATTGATCAACGAATCTAATATCAAATTTGCATATAGTACTGCATAATTTTTTACACATGTAAGGTCTGTGCAAATGTGGAAGAAAAGTAGTCTTAGCAAGTACTAAAGATTGCTTTAAGATAAAGCTGGATGCTTTTCCTATAAGCACAGAATAAATAAAGGTATTAAAGTTTTAAAGTAAAGACAACAGAGACTGTTGATCCAGGAAATTTTCCCGTTGGAGCAAATTTACCCATGGTTTTTTTGCCTTCCTCTGAATCAACTAAGTCAATGGGGTTTTTTATAGGATATGGTTATTTCCCTAGTGGTTGAACTTGATAGACTTTGTTTTTTAGACTTGTCTTTTTTCATCCTAACTATGTAACTATTTAATATGTAATTTAGATATTCAAGAGAACATATGGGGGTAGAGAATTACTGCAAATAATAGGTTCACTACTTCCCAGTGCTCTGGAGTTCGAGCTTTCCAAGAACCAGTAGCACATAACTTTCATCATGTGACCATGCTTGATTCAGGATTCCATACAGTTCCTATTTACATTATTGAGACTTATATAAACCCTGGAAACCTCAAGCCACAGCTATACTGATGACATCTAAGGATCAGGTCTGGGGTAACAAATTTCAACTTTTTGTGTTGCATTTTCTTTTCAATTTAGACAGACACCACAATCTGACAGCATGGCTGTATGCTACCCAAAAAAAACTGCTATTATTATATAGCCTTTATTACGACAAATGATGAGTTATTAGTATGTCACCATAATATGTATGACCAAGGGTTTGTGTAAATAGGAACGTCCTTTCAGTTGGGATTACTGCCCACACCTCACTTCTCCATCCACTTCAAGATATTATCCATGCAATTCAAAAAATGCCTAGAAATAAATCATTTAAAAAAACTAAACATTTTTTCTTTAAAATATAGTTTGCCTGAGACCTGAAATAAAGTAATAGGGTAGCCTGGTAGATATCTGAAGAATTTTAACATAGAACCAGAAGGTCAGCAAACTATATATACACATGAGGGGATGCTGAGAAGTTCCTGGCTTTGCCCCCTTCCAGATGAAATAGAAAAATGAGTGTGGGGTCATATGACAGCCTAATATCTTAGTATGTAACTGCAAATATCAGGTCTTGGAGTTACCGGCCGGCATGAAGTTTTTGTTTCTCCACGGAAAGTCAAGACATTTCTCCTCCAGTGTTTGTGACATTTCAGTGTGAACGTCCTTTGCTAATTTTCCCTGGAACTTCTCAGCACGCTCTCGTATATATATATACCCTATATATAACACATGTAACTCCCATAAAATCAAAGTAATAATAGCATTTAAAGAAAATTTGCTACATAATGTACTAAAAAACAGTCTGAGTGGCTCATGGTATAAATACCAGTGAAGCAAGAATCAATTAAAATCAAGCAACCAAGACACAGGCCTGCAATTTTGATGAGTACAGAAATTTTAGTGAGGTTCACAGCAGCTGGAGACACTGACAGTGACAATTTGTAACAGCAGATGGTGCAGAAATATGTCTTTTCATGTCATAGGAAACAGCACAATATATTACTGCAGTCAGGTGAAAGGCTACAGATCTGAGACAGCAGGAAAAATAGCAAATAGAAGGAAAGTGGCATTTATCTTTGCTCTTACTGTAATATTGGGACCTAACACAGTGGCCTACAAAAAAAGGACTAGTAGAAATTTAGATGATGGTAAAATTTCAGGGAAACTGACAAGGGTGAGAAAGTATATCCTTTAATCTGTTATAGGTCCCTGGGTCTTGTATTTGCTTCTTAAAACAGCAATGTCCCTCTTAGATGGACCCAACCCACCTCATGCTGTTTGCTCCTCTACAACAAAAAGTGGAACCAATAAAACAAAAAAGAGAGGAGCCATCAAAGGCTGAAAAACACTAAGATTTAAGGACAAAACCCTCATAAACAAATAGTGGTTCTATTTCTTTGTCACAGATCTTAATTACAAGTTTTACAAAAAGATCTAAAGCTCTCCATGTGTTACAATTTAAGTGTACAATGTCTTTTAGATTGACAAACAACCATATAGTGCACAGCCAGCCTGACTGGATACATATTGACTGATTAGTTCAGGATAGTCCTCAAATCCAAATAGTTTTAGTAAATCTACTCTTTACACTGCTTCTACGTAAAATGCCAAAATTTAGTTCTATTGCGCCATGGCTTGATGACAGAATTGATTGCCAATATAAGTATGAAGGTGAAGCAAACCTGTAATAGTGGCAACATGGGGATTGTACTACATGACCTCCTTCTAAATATGTGGGCTTCCTGGTTCTTATTTTCACAAAATGCTTTTATTACTTCCTGAGAAAACATGTAGATTACACATGCAGAACAGGCAGATGAAATTCTTCATTCCTACCTGCATGCTTGCTTCTGGACAGTGACAGTGGTTTTTGAAGCAGGATGGTCAGAATGAGAGTAAGGCAACCCCCATACTGTTTTTATGACAGCTTTATAAAACCACCATTATAGATACAACTAAACGTGTGCTTTAATGACATATCTATATGGCTATTTTTCATTAAAAAAATACAAAAATAAAATTTATGTAAGTGTCACTGAGGTATGTCACTGTGTAAAAGTAGGGAAAGCAAGAACAGCTATTGCTGGTTCAGATGCATGTCAAATGACGGGAATATATGTTTAGGTAACTCTTTCATAGTCATACTGAATGCAGAATGTCAAAAATGTACTGAAAGATATTGAGGTCACAATATTACAAAGTATTTTATACACATATAAGGAATAATAGTACAATATCAGTTTTGTGATAGATGGATTGGAAAACTTTTAATGTTAGGTTCCAATAGTATAGGTGTCTTTAACCAGTTAAAAGCTGCTTATGTTTAAAGTATTCTGCAAATAGGTTCAGGTTGCCCTTGGCAATCATTTCTATAGTTCAATTAACAGAAATCCAGGTGACTAACAGGTTTTTAAAACACTGCCTACACTGCAGATATTTGGTGCGTTACTGTGTGACCATCTGGTGAATTAACCCAATGTAGCCCTGATTGTGCTTAGCTAGCTGCAAGTGATTGCAATCATGGCTTGTTAAGGTATGCCTAGTAACTCACCTAATTCCATCATTGTGGGCAGATGTTAATGAGGACAGGAGTTCAATTAAAAGATTGTGAAAGGCAGCCAAGAAACAACTTAAGCCTATTTCTAGAGAAAAAAACAGCAGCTTGGTGGCAAAACACTATTTTCATTAACAGGTGGCATATAATTCTCCAAGAGTGACAATGATATTTTTGACTTTCTCCTTGCAGAAATGTTACACATTTCAACTGCTGAATATGTGGGTAGTTACTTCATTTAATTCTACACACAGTTAATCTTCTACCTGTTCCAGAAGCAGGTATCATTTATTCACAGGTTACAACTGAATGTGGACATGCTGCCACAGTTATACATTACACTAAAATAATTTCACACACACATATCTGTAATTTTTTCATTCACACAGCACCATTTACCTGTCATACATAAGTTGCCATATGTACAATACAGTGCACCACACTTATAAAAACATTAGATAACTATATAGTATATACAGTTCAACTAAGTGAAATGAACTCACAGAGATACATTCATATTACTGTGACAGTTCAGTACTCTTTATCCCACACTGTTCCTTTTTAACTTTCTTATTTAATCCTTCTTCTAGGAATTATTTAGAACAGGGGTGCACATTTCCTTCAAAAATAATTTCTTAATATCCTTTCATACTATCTTTCATAAATAATTAGGTGGTTAATTAAGTTTGGGTCCTTAGGTTAAGTTCAGTATATAGCAGCAATACTCCATGCCACTCCAAAGCCTAAGAAAAGTAAGGTATTAGAATAATGATCTCCAATTTCCTTGTTCCTGATTGCCCTCAAAGATATGTCAAACTCTATAGTCAAATTAAGTGGAATCATTGCTTAAGGTGCTACATGAGGTCTACTTACACGTAATCTAAACCTTACCTATAGGACCCCCTTTCAACCTGAACTACAAACAATTACCCCATCTAGAGGGTAATAGGGTAAATGAGCTGGCACACATTTAGTACTTAAAGTGAAGAAAAAAATAAAATACATAAAAAACAAGATAAAAAAAGGTTTAAAATATACAGTTCTTCACAAACTACCAAAACCTTTCAGAGTCCACTCATTCCCATGGATTTGAAAAGGTCTTGGTTATAATATTACACACTTTAAAACACTCCTATTATAATTTGGAACATTTATTAAAAGGACAATACACGTGGATCATTTACTTCACATTTACATTTACTTAACATTACTGTAATACTTTTTATTATGTTAATAATGTTTACTGCTCAGTTTCCCAATAGGTAAACCTGATGGACATGTGTGTATTTCCAACCTAATTTTGTAACTGTGGGGCATAAAGTTGTGAAAATTACATTCACTAAACGTTTACTACAGTCAAACCTTAAAGGTGATCAATTTACTTTGGGTTGATTGATGCAATATAAAGATGTCCTTTGGAAATTGCAGCTTGTTTATCTCAGAGTCCATGAACTATTTTCTAGAGTATTCAGCTGTAAAATAATGAAAGGTGGCTCAGTCTTTATCAACTGGAGAACAGCTGGGATCTCATTCTATTTAAATACTCATATCCAACAAAGGCTGACAAAATTAAAAAGGAGTAAGAGGGCTCCATGCATTCCAAAGAAAACACCAATTCGAGATGTCTGCCCTAAAACTTTTTCATCAATAACTCACTAATAGAAATAATAGTTATGTAATAAAATAATTAAATCCAAATTACAAATGGTATATCTGAAGAATAAAATATTAAAGCTATGTGTGTTTAAAGTACATTTGTCTTGAAAGAAATATGTGGACTGCCGTTGCTGACCTCTGTCTGAAAGTATGGCTTCAACACTTTATGAGTCATTAAACTTGAACAAGTTTTTGAATCAGGAATATCAGGGAAACATCAGAAGTCCTCATCCTCTTATTAAAGGCAAGAGATTTAAGGAATTGAAGCACGGTCAGCATCCAGAGAATGAGCATTTTCTAAAGGGCAGCATGGAGCCCAGTTTGTTGTTTAACCTGTAAATGAAGGCAGTAAATACTAAAGTGTTGCTTTTGCTGCGACTACAAGGTATGATTTCACAGCACAGAGCAGTGTTAGATGACCTGCTCACTTCTTTTCAGGTAACAGATTGAAATATCTTTTGTTTTAAATTATACCATAAATGGATATTGTAGGTAGACTTTGATATGCCCCCTTTGATATAAAACTACAGGCTGCTTTTAGCCTCAATACAACTGTAATTACAAAGCCAATTAAAATGCATACAAATATGGGTCTTTTTCATGCATATTTGTGAAGCTTATTAGATGCTCTTTTATATAAAATATTTTAGTTTTTTTACGGTCCCATTATCATACCATGCTAATTTAATAAAAGATGAAAATGTTTTTCAAAGTTTTTGGGAGAATGCTACACTACAAGTTTTTTAACCCACTAACCCACCGATCTGAGATGTTATTTCACATCCTAACCTCCCCCTACCCTACCAAATTTTTATTTTTGATATCATAATATTTTCTGAACATTCAATTTACTTTAAATTTACAGTTAAAGGCCAAGTCCCGGCATTTTATATTAAAATCTTGGAGGACAACTGGTGTTATAAACTGACTTTTTATATTCTTTAAAAATGTAAGTCATTATGAAGCAAAAAAACATTGGATTCTGTGATTTTTCACTTGAATATTGAGCCTTCTTTATCATGGCCTTTTTAGCACTGCAGTGCTGGGATCTGAGATGTTGAGATCTCATTGTTGGGGTTGCAAGAGATGTAGAAGCTGTTAGGAGATTCAGGCCACTGGTGCTCTGTAGAAAGAACATATTCATTTTGAACATACTTAGTCCTTGAACTTTTCAGACCTCTCAGTGATATCCTGTCATGCCATATTCAGTGCAATTTTGCATGTGACAATTTTCAGACCTGTAGATGACTTATAATGAGAAGTGTTCTTGAACATAGCTGAACATTTTCCTGATTTAACTGCAATTCCTTACAATGGAAGATCCCAGTAAATAGTGGAAGCCCTGGATGTGACTGCTTGTCAGTTTGTACTGCTTAAAAAAAGCGCTGATGGCCCAACATCTTTGGGAGATATGTCACTCATATTCTGTGTCTATCAGTTCATTACCACTTCCAGATGTGGTTGGTGGATTTCACTGCTGTAACTGATTTTTATTGCCTCACCGTGTCATTACAATCATAAATTAGAACAAAAATAACTGTGCAAGAAGTCTTGGATATAACAGTGCTTTCCAATATTGAGTAGATAAGGTTGGTCAATTTGTTTCAGTCTTAATCCTGGCAGAACAATATACATAATTGATTGAGGAACAGAAAAAAATTGGGAAGACAACACTGTAAAGAGGAATACCATTTTGCACCAGGTGTTTTTTACATTGTTATTGTCTCTACTGTAAGTTTTGTTTTTACATATAAATAGCTAAAAAGTTGTACTCCAATTGACTAAGTGATTCTGGGAAGACACATTTCATGGACAGCTGTAGTTCTTTGCTTTAATGAACAAAATACTTTAAAAGCCAGGAATATGGCAGTATGCCTCTAGAGATGCAAGTAGAATGTAAACCAACCAAAGGCCAATGAAGAGAAGACTTGTCAGTATTTTAGGAATCCGAGGACCTCCAAGCTCTCCTCCTACTGGTGGCCGTCGGCGGTAAAGCAGAACACAGAGGCAGACAATGGAGAGCCCTGTGAAGAGGGTTACAGAAAAGGCCAGACTCCCTGGGTCCACATGAAAGGTTTTGCCTTTTCCAGTCCAGTATATAGCAGCAATACTCCATGCCACTCCTAAGCCTAAGAAAACATTAACTGCATTGCTACCAGTCACGTTACCAATGGATGCATCAGCATGGGGATCTTGAACTGCTGCCACCTTGCTAGCAAATGTGTCTAAGGAAACAATAAAAAATAAAATTACATATTTACAGTGTACTAATGAAAACCATACAACTCTTTTAACAAAATAATCCTCTCAGCAGATTGTCTTGCCTGTTTGTGAAATTAAGACATATAATAATCTGAGGTCTCAGTATGATTTAGTTGATGAGTGTAGACAACCAGGAAAAAT
This sequence comes from Pyxicephalus adspersus, assembly GCF_032062135.1. Classification (NCBI taxonomy): domain Eukaryota; kingdom Metazoa; phylum Chordata; class Amphibia; order Anura; family Pyxicephalidae; genus Pyxicephalus; species Pyxicephalus adspersus. The sequence continues at coordinate 38,055,611 of NC_092866.1, forward strand.
ATACTTACATTTGGAACCCCAAATCAAGTTTGTAGTTCATACCAGCACTTAAGTTCCTGGATATGGCAGATGTAGGTAATAGGTATAATATACCCTAAAAATCTCCGGACAGCTAATTATTTATCTTGTACTTGTTTTCATGCAGTTGTCTGTTGCTTATTTGTGCAACAATAATACATAAATGTAACTAAGATATACTGAAAGGCCATTTAGTAATTTCTTGTTTGAGATATGCATTAACCCCAAATACTAAACTTTATTTGGAGCTTGATCTATCATGCGTGGTAATAATATATTTGAATGGCAGTATTACAGCAATTTATATATTGTTATTTTTTATTAAAAATTATAAAATGGGGGCAGTAGGAACTACCTGCCCCAGACACAGCCAATAAGGGTACATATTGTAAAGACCATTTGGATAGGTTAATCTCTAGCCTTACACATATTACTAGACAAATCCAGCAACATGGGACCATTAGCAACCACACAAATTATATATATATATATATATATATATATATATATAGATATATATTTATATATCATTAGTCAATATTTTTTTTTATTGTAAAAACATTGGATATGGCAATCTTGTCGTTTTCAGATTCTTTATCTTACTTGAGGCCCTATATATAAGACCTGTCTAACTAGGAACATTGGAAGCAGCACAGGCATCAATCATTAATGTTTGGGGGGCACTTCTTTTCTGACCACCATTGTCAGTGTTCACTACAAAGACCACCAATGTAAAGGGGCCCTTCTCCACTGACCCCAACATAAGGGGGCTATTTTCCACCGACCATCAATCAATGTAAGGAAAGTAAAGATGCTGCACTGACCACTATTTAAAAGGATCATTTCTCCACTGACCACCAACATTAGTAGACGCTACAATTTTACTTTCCTATATTTTGTCATATGTTATAATATATTCCAAAAATAAACTCCATTTTAAATACAGTATGCTAGGTATGCCAGTGCACAGATCAATAGAAGTAACACATATCAATTAGGATGTAGACAAGCCAAAAATTGTTTGGACAGCAGGGGTTGGAAAAATGGACTTTCTAGCAACTTTTTGGGATAAAAGCAATACAAATCCCTAATCACAAATGAACAGCACAACATTTTATTTTTCCAAACTAGAAATTTAAACTGGTTTCATCTTGCCCCTTAGAAAAAGATAGGACCCTAAGTACTTCAAGCAACAACATGAAGCCCCAAATTCAATGCTCTTTTCCTACTTTCAAAAACGACCTTTTGTCCAGTCCATGCTTTGCACCCATGCTGCCTTCCACAGCCTTACTGACCAGAATGAGCATGCAGCGACAATCCACATGCCAAGAGGTAATCTCCTCAATATACTCTGCCTTGCTCTCAGAACCCACGCAGGATCACCCCAGCACGTGAGGGCTTGGGTACAGGGCCTAGGGTTGGATCTCTCAGAGGAAAAATGGGAGGAGGTGTGGTTCCAGAACACCTTAATAGTAGAAACTACTAACAAAGTCAAGTTCAGGTGGTAACAAACCCTGCTCCACATCTCCAAAATTTACCCCCTCTCCAGCGGGGAAGTGGGCTCCATGTTTCACACATTGTGGTGTTTTGCTATGCCAAACTAATCTTAGGCTTCAAATTGCAACCCTCACCTGCCATGGTACTGTTACAGTCTAGTTTGGGGGACTACCCCTGTGTAAACGGCTGCTACATATTTTTAATGCAGTTAAACTTAATATCGCAAGGTCTTGGAAATCCAGGAAGTGGAATTAATGAAAAACCCACAGCTCTGGAACTAGATGGGTATGAGAGGTTTCTGAATGTCTGGCAGCCATGTACTTCCAATTCGGATTTCCAGGCTCTTTTAACCAATGGTACTTGATAATTTGAAGCAATGTGGGGGTTTGTAGATTTGTTTACCTCCTCTACTACTATTGAGATCTGTACCAGGGTAAAGTGATAACAGTACCCTCACCCCTTCCCCATGTAACTTCCCTCCCCCCCTTTTTCCATTACCCGGGGGTTCCCTGGAAACTGACCTTCAGCATTTTTCTTATCTGGTCACAATTTTTACAATCTCACATTGTATGACTGGTTTTATGCTATTTAAATCTAAATACAGTATTTTTATATATCTATATATCTACTTGTGTTAAGCTGTTGTTTTTTTTACATGGTTTGTACTGTGCGTTTGCACAACTCAACTAACTTTTTGCAATAAAATACTTATAATAATGGCATCATATCTGAGAATGAACACTTTCCTCTTTACAACACATAATGCCTGAACTTTGTGTGAATTTTAGTGCAATCACATCCACATCTGCTAAGAATGTATATAGTATGCCTACACATCTCCATTAATGGTAAATTACAGTTGTCAAAAGTTTAAAATTGGATTGTAACTATCCATACATGAAGTAGAAAATTTACTCTTGTGTTAATGATTATCTTTTAATTCACTCACAGTCTATGAAAAGCTAACCCTTTCCCACCACAGTAAATCAGCATTAATATGTTTCTAATTGAGAGTACAGTCCATACCTGGCACAGATGTACCCAAAGCAACAAAGACCACAGCGGTGACGGAGTCTTTAAGCCCAACAGTGCAGCCAAAGTGTGCAGCCAGGTCGCCAGTGACAGCAGTGAGGATCCCAATGATGCAGATGGAGACCAGAAAGCAGGCCCAGCCCCCCCAGTACTCAGTGGGTGGCACAAAGGCAAAGAGAACCTTCCAGAAGACGGTCAGGAAATGCATGATGTAGTCACAGCAACTGGGCAGCCCTTCCTCACTGTTCTCCTCATCATCATCATCTCCTGCCCAGGATGGGACATGCAAAAGGGGAGGAGGAGAAGGTAGAGAAGAAAATAACAGTGGTGGAAAAAGAAGGAAAAATGAACCAAAGTGACAAAAGAAAAAGAAGAGGAAGAAAGGAAAAACTCAGGGTTTGGAAAAAATAAAGCAGTGCAGTAGTAGCATGCCAATAGGAAAAGGGAAAGAAGTTAGTGGCATGGATGCGGGATACTAGTGAAAAAGCATGTGTAGGTGTACATTACTGGTGAGAAATGTAGTAAGCATATTGACAGTTAGTGTATATCATATCTTTGAATGTGTTGTGATCTTTTGTGTACTGGAAGAAGTATAGTCCTGTATATTAAGTTTGTTTGTGTGTTCATATTGTACTGATATAAACATGCAGACAATCTATATTCATTACAAGCTTACCTGCGCTGACCGTTACTGCACTGACAAACTGTTCTCTCCAGCTGCTGCTTCCAACAACCAAAGCCAAATTTGCCTTCTTAATCAACTTGTCTACTGTGCTCTATGTTTAAAGCAAAGGAAGCAAAATACAGGTAACAAACTTGAATAATATTTTCAGCATCATTGGGCATAATAGGAAAAGAGCTGTCAAGATCATTTACAATACGCCAAAGAAGAAAAAAACCAAAGCACAAGAGAGAAGACAACGTAAAGTCACTATACAAGTACTGAAGGCCAATGCAGACAGAGGAGATGGTAATGACACAGGCGTCAAACAGTCATGGCAACAGTAAAAGAAATAAGGACATTTGTGGGAATTATTTATTACATTATCCATACAACTATTGTTAAAATCCACTCTACACTACTGTCACTATTTACAACACAGTCTGTATTTACAGTCCATTCATAAAACGTGGGGCTCAGAGTAAAGAAAGTGGCCCTCTGGAATTCTATCTGCCTAATGCAGCACAGAGAGCTTTAGAAATGGGGGAAAACCAGGTTTGTGACTTTCATTTCTCCACTGGCCTCTAAATTCAGCAGATTCCAATGTGCATACAAAGACTTTGTAACTTTTATGGCACAGCCACGGGTGCTTTTAAAATGATCCATTAGGATATAAAATACCTATTAAATTCACAAATTTCTCCAGTTCAATTTTTTTGTGTGTGTTTTTTGTATGTGCTTTGTTTTAATATGCTATTTCACACAAATCCGTGGTTTGATTATCTTTTTTTTTCATTTTCTTGTTTACTTTACCTCCTCTCTGCATTTCTGGCTCCCCAAGTTCAATAAAGAAGTTCTTGTTTTTCTCATACTCCTCATCATCAATTATCTGTATCTCGATGTATCGCCTAAAAAACAGAGGCATTTGTTTATTTTCTCCTTATCTGGTTGATATTTATGTACATAAACAGTATATGTATGTTTGTTTATAAATAATGCTAGTAGTACTTCAAAAAGCAAAGAGTTCAGTGAACATTTGATAAACGATTGTCCAGGCTCCATAAAGTTTTTTGTTTTTTTTTTTTGCTTTGTTTGTGATTAGCTCACAGTGAGGATTTTATACTGTAACTAACACCACGCTGTCTGATAATATGTTGAGACAAATATCTGTCCTAATTGCATTTTTTAAAATCTTGTACCTGTTCTGACTTACATACAAATTCAACTTACAAACAAACCTACAGTCCCTATCTCGTATGTAACCTGGGGACTACCTATACGCATTGGACCAAGGCTCTATGTTCCCTTTACTCTGTTAAGAGTTGTCCTTTTTAGATTGATGTACATGTCTCTTTAAAAATGGCATATTTAAATATTACAAAGGTTCTACTACATCATTGTATCTGGTATTTAGAAGAGCCAGTATATACATTTTTTGGATTTTCTAGTTTTTGGACAGTCAGAGAGTTTACAGGCATGTGTGTTCTGTTTACATACTCTATACTAAAAGATAACCCTCTGTCTCATTTTAGAACATGGTGAAATAAAAAATAGTTCAGCAACGGACAAATCACTCATTACTCTTCTTTATAACTCTTTATAGTGAAGTGTACAGCAACATGCTTCAAGGATGACTTCATCTATCAACAACAATTATTTTTTGCAACTTATCAGTGCTTAGGTGTAGTGGCTGCATTAGGAGCATTTAAAGCAAAAAACAGAAAATACTTGTTTGTCTTGCCAGAATGCAGTGACCTTTTAATTCCTGGGAGCTTAACTAAAAACCTACAACATTTGTGATTATAAGATAGAGAAAAGGGGGTTGAGGCTCGAGGTTCAATGCAAAAAAATAATTATGTATTTGTACAGTGTTGATCCATACATAATTGTAGAGATACAACGCTTGATTACATCAATTCATCCCAACTCCTGTTATATAGTCACAGGTTTGGGGTGTACATGCTAGACTTTAAATTTCCTAGTACCATACAGTAAAGGATAAATATAAGACCTATTTGGTCTGTATATAGTTTAAGCACAATTGAACAATTTACATCTTATCCAAAATTATTATTACGTTTTAATAAAAATAAAGAATGAAAAATAAACATTTTGAATTCAAATGGCTAAACAATGCTGGTATTTAACTGAAAACATACTATTTATCTATGTGAATACTGTAAAATTAACATAGTCCAAAGCGTATTCAATATTTACAATCTATGGTGTTCAAAGACATCTTTGCCACTAATTGTATAACACATAACGAATCTCTGACATTTATCTTCAGATACCATATGCCATGATAACTAGCCATGATACACAAAAAGAAATATTATAGAGACTATAGTTTCATATCTGATATATTGATGGGTTTAAAATTGGTATAATTGTTTTTACCAATGTTTAATCACTATTTAAATATATAAAGTATTTTACTCACATTTAGTAAAGAAGTGGCCTAGCTAGAAAGATCAAAAAGGCAAATCAGGCTGTTGTTGCACTAATGGGAATTTTTTAAAATAATTATTTAAAATTGTTTATTGATAACTAGTATTAGGTTGATAGGTTATTGATGATAAAATTATAGTTAATAAAAAGTTTTTAGGTACCTACTCACATATTATTATTAGACGGAATCATGTCATATAGTGAAACCCAAAAAAGTTCAAAAATAATTTTGCAGGTGTGTTTCCAAATAGTATTGGTGCCTTATCTTCGGAGGAGTACGGCTGTGAGTTACAGCAATATACCCCATCTGAGGAAAAATATTTCAAAATAAGGGGAGTGGGAAATTGTTTTTTAATAAATACATTACCTTATAGTCAAAAAATGTAATAAATCTAAAATGCTGAGTGGCTTAAAAAACATACATCAGAGGGTGTACTTGCATTAGCTGTGTCCTGGTGTCAGCAGCCCGGGGGCTGTGTATGTCCGAAGCCAGCTTAATATAGGCATGGCTTCTGGTTAATGCTAGTATGCAGATTGGCGTGCACGCGTCATGGCAGGCGCACGCTTGCCGCCAGGCCAATCAGTTCCTTTTTAACTTTTTTGGGTTTCACTATATGACATGTACCACAGAGGTGATTCCGTCTAACATAATAAATTGGTAGGTACCCCAAAACTTTTTATTAACTATAATTTATCATTTAACTAAAAGTTATCAAAAAATAATAATAAATAATTGTAAAAAAATGTTTTCCATTAGTGCAACAACAGTCTGATTTGCCTTTTTGACCTTTTTAGCTAGACTGCTTCTCTACTAGTGATTACTCTTAAATAGTGATTATACATTGGTAAAAACAATTATACCAATTCTAAACCCATCAATATATCAGATATTGAACTATAGTCTCTATATTATTTATTTTTGTGCATAAGTTATCATGGCATATGGTATCTGAAGAAAAATGTCAGAGATTCTTTATGTGTTATACAATTAGTGGCAAAAATGTCTTTGGACACCATAGATTGTAAATATTGAATACGCTTTAGGCTTTGTTAATTTTACAGTATTTAGATGAATAATATGTGTTCAGTTAAATACCAGCATCATTTAGCCATTTAGATTCATAATGTTTATTTTTCATTCTTTATTTTTATGAAACATAATAACTATATTTGGATAAGATGTAAATTTTCACATGTTGTTCTATTCTGCTTACACTATATAGAGACCATACAACTTTTGCAAACAACATACCCCTGAGGAAGCCATCTTTAGGCAAAACGCGTTGGGATATATATGACCAAAATAGGTCTTATACTTATCCTTTACTGTATGGTACTAGGAAATTTAATGTCTAGCATGTGCGTCTCAAACCTGTGACTATATAACAGGAGTTGGGATGAAATTATATATTCAAGCTTTGTATCTCTACATTTATGTATGGATCAACACTGTACAAATACATCATTATTTTTTTTCATTGAACCTCGAGCCTCAAACCTCTTTCTTTTCTCTATCTATTCATCACAAACAATCTATGTATCAATAGAGGTGGCTCAACCTATATACTAAGGTAAGGGAAGAACCAACCTTTATTACAAAACCTATAACATTGTTATCTTTTAATATTCCCCAATACCCTTTTTAACATTGATGAACAAAGGAAGAAGTAGAAGGTTGAACAGAATAGCCTAGTAATTCTAGATGAAATCTGAAGGTTGAACAGGATTGAAGTGCACTTAAAAAATGCAGAATTTGTGTTGTGTAACGTTTTTGGAATGAATGAACTGCCAAATGCAACACTTAGCAACATACACATGGTTAACTAAATTGAACTCAAAACTCAAGTATGGTGGATTCTTATATTTGGAAATGGAAACTTAAGAAAATAAATGGCACTTTGGTGGAAATGCCAGCAAAAATAAATCCATAGTAAAGGGGCAATCATCCTTAATGTGCATAAGCACCAAGATACCAGGTGAAAAAAAAAGACAAAGAAACCTAAAAAAAACTAACTAGTCTAGTCACATCTAGTGTAGCCACTGGTAAGCTGTATTATATACTATTTTTGTTTTTAGGTTTAGAGTTGGCATGGGATATAAATGTATCAGCTGTATAGTGTGGCAGGTGTGTATAAAGCTCAATGTTGCCTATAAAAAAAAATCCCAATTTTTTGGCAGAATAAACAGTAAACTAGCAAATATTATACGTTTCATAGTTAGGTTGAAAAGACACAAGTACATTAAGTTTAACCACTAGAGAATTAAACATATTCCAGATAAAAACCTTATTGACATTTGACCTTATTGACAGTTGATCCACAGGAAGGCAAAAAAAACTCTAATTCTAATTCTAATTCTAACTCTGGTTCTAATTGGTCCAACCGGGAAAACAAATTACCTCCTGATCCCGTGAGGCAATTGGATGTTCCCTGGATCAACAGCCTCTGTTGTCTTTACTTTAAAACTCTAAAGTAAAAATCTGTGCTTTTAGAAAAGCATTCAGCTTTTTCTTAAAGCAATCTATAGCACTTGCTGAAACTACATCCTGGGGAGCCTATTCCACATTTTCACAGACCTTACTGTAAAGAATCCCTTGTTTTTTGTGAATAATTGAGAAGTGAAACGAATTCTCTATATTGACCATTTATATATTTATATAGGGTGATAATACTCCCCCTTAAATGTCTCTTCTCAAGGGAGAAAAGATTTAGTTCAGCTAATCTCTCCCAATAGCTGAGCTATGAGGTGTTAAACAGTAAAGGTCCCAACACTAAACCCTGGGATACAACACTAAAAACCTTGGACCAGGCAGAGTATAATTAATCACTACTGTCTGAATGGGGTCTTGAAGCGAGTTCTAAATCCATTTACAGATTGGTTTTTCTAAACCCATAGACCCTAACCTGCATATTAACTGGTCTGTAGTTACTTGGAAATGACTTTGCTCTGTTTTTAAGGATAGGTACCACATTGGTCAATCCATTGGTACAATGCCAGTGATTAAAGAGTGTCTAAAAATGAAAAACAATGGCTTTGAAATAACTGAGCTCAGTTATTTGAGGACACATGAATGTAATCCACCAGTCCCAGCTGCTTTACAAAACTTAATTTTATCCAACTGTTTCTCAGTGATATCAATTTTGAGGAATTTTGGCTCGTTTAAAGCTGTGACATTGCTATTTGCATTTTGAACTTGAGCTCTGCTTTTTTTCTTTGTGTATACAGATTTAAAAATAAAAAGTCTGTTTAGTAAAATTGCCTTTTCTTTATCATGTTACCATCCCTGATGCACCATTTAAGGGGCCTATAAGCTCAGATCTGATCTTTTTGCTAATAATATATGTTAAAAAAAATTACTTTCTTTTGCAATTAGCTTTTTTTACATTTTTTGTTATATTCTTTATGATTTTCAAATGCAGGTGATACTTTATTTTTATATTTATGGAATAACCTTTTCCTATTCTTGGCTTTTTTAACATTAGCTTTGAGCTACAAATATTTTAATTTTAAACGTCTTAAAAGTATTGCCCATGGGAATATATTTTGCAGTGTGTTTGTGTAGAACTTTGGAAAATGTACTTAAAATTAAATGTTTTAATCTTTCGTGTTTTTGTTTCCTGTTTACAATTTACATTAAATGAAATTATATTATAGTCACTGCTACACAGATTTTCTTTTATATTTACATTTGTTCTAAGCTCTGCATTGTTAGAAAATACTAGGTCAGCAGAGTACATTTCCAGTTGGGGCTTATATAAACTGTACCATGTATCCTCTATTAAATTCATACAAGTCAGCCCTTTTGCTGACCCTGTCAATGTCAGGGTAATTAAATTTACCCATCACTACCACTGTCCCAGCCTATGCAGCCCTTTCTATATGTGCAAGTAGTTGGTATTCTATATCAGGGGTCGGCAAAGTTTTATGGCCACTAGGCCATTTATGGGGAGGGCGGGAGCACACTAGGCCGGACCTGCCCTAATGACTCCACCCACAACCAGGGAACACCCCCTGAAGTGAAATCCCTCTCTTCCGTATGCATTGCGGAGGAGAGGGATTTACCTTCAGGGAGCTTGCCTTATTTACAGTAGTATCAATGCCCGCCGCGGTAGCACCGGAGCTCGGCTGTAGTTCCTAACACAGGTTGCTGGCTGACATTAGGCTGGATCGAGTTAGCCCGAAACGAACAACCGGCTAGGCCTTATCTGGCCTAAAGACCGGAGTTTGCAGACCCCTGCTCTATATTTCTTCTTTAGCACTGGGAGGCCTATAGCAGACTCCAAAAATTACCTGTGTATCCCCATATGCAACACCATCCATAATGTCTCAACATCATCACATGCTTCTTCTTTCACATTCACTTTCAGATCACCTTTCACCTACAGACAGACACCACCACCTTTTTATTTTACTCTTATTACTCGATTTTACTTTTACTGTTAACAGCCCAGTCATGTGAAGTACAAAGCCAGGATTCAGCAATACCAACTACCAAGTCAAAATGCTCTTCATTCATTGAGGCTTCCAACTCCCCTATTTTGTTTGCCAGACTTCTAGCATTGGTGAACGGGCTCTTTAAACAATTGCTGCATTTACCAGCAGTGTTTGCCAAACAGTTTTGTTTTTTTCAGTATAAATAGTACTGTACACTCCATTGTTTGTGTGTAACATGGGAAACTCCTTATATTTACAGGCAGCATGGTGGCTCAGGTAGGAGGTAGCACTCTAGCCTTTACAGCTCTAGGTCTCAGGTTCAAATCCCATCCAGGACACTATCTGCATGGAGTTTGCAGGTTCTCCCCGTGTTTGCATGGGTTTTTTTCGGGTACTCCAATTTCCTCCCACATTCCAAAAACATGCAGTTAGGTTAATTGGCTTCCACCACAAAAAAATTGACCTTAGACTGTGATAAAGACATATGACTATGGTAGGGACGTTAGACTGTGAGCTTCTTTGAGGGGCAGCTAATGATATGACTATGGACTTGTACAGCGCTGCGTAATGTGTTGACACTACATAAATACTGTGTAAGTATTAATATTTATTCATAACCTTCCCCCAAACTGTCCACAATCCACCGTCCACTGGTGACTGACCCTTTTCTGACCTTTCTGTCACCTTTTATGACTTTCCTATCCCCCTCTGTCCTAGTTTAAAAATTCTGCCAGCATTCCCATTAATCTTTTCCCCAGCACAGCAGATCCCCTTCGATTTAGGTGCACACCATCTCTGGCATATAGGTTGTACCCCAATGAAAAGTCACCCAATGAAAAGTCACCCCAATGCTCTGGAAATCCTTTCCTTTTACCACCACTTAAGCCATGCATTAAGCTGTCTAAGCTCTCACTCCCTTTCCTGTGAAACTCATGGCACAGATATTCCAGAGAATATAACCTTGGAGGTCCTTCCCTTCAACTTAATAGTTATTTAAACTGATTTGTAAGGATCCACCATTTTCTATGTATCCTTTCATTGGTTCCAACATGGACCAAGACAGCTGGGTCATGCCCAGCCCCTCCCAGTAATCTGTCCACTTGGTCAACCACATGCCAAACCCTAGAACCAGGGATACAGTAAACCATTCGCTTGAAGCGATCTGGGTGACAAACTTTTCTAATAGTCCTCTTGATTAAAAAATCCCTTATTACAACCAATTGTCTATGCCTTCCTGCATTGCCTTCCCCAATGGCTGTTAGGGGTAGCAGTAACATCGAGGGCTGCCACCTCTGGGTTTTCCGCCTACACTTCACATAACTTTGTAAATTTGTTAGGGTGCCTAAACACAGGGCTGGTGTTATGAGCCACCCTTTGAGCCTACAGTCCCAGGCGGTGCCCCTCAGCAGGGCGCACTTGGCCTATTCCCTCCAACGGTAGCAGTAGCACAGGGGTTTTTGGAATTATGCTCTAAGTGTTGCAGCATCCTTGTTTCCCTTTAGCTGGGTTTTTCCTCCCGGCATCCCCTGCACTGAGGCTGCACATCTGAGTGGAGTTGGAGCTGTGTTGCAGCTGATTAGCAGAGTGGTTCCTGAGCAATTTCATGCTGTCATTGGCTGCTGGGGCTTTATAGCCTCCTTGCTTCCCGTCTCCTGTGTCTGTTAGCTTTACCTGGGTTTATCTGTGCTGGAGAAATTCTTATGTTTTTCTGTTGCTGACCCTTGCCTGTTCCTGACATTCTGCTTGTACTCAACCTGGACCGACCTCTCCCTGTGACCCTGACTCTGCTTGTGCCCACTCTGTTGTAGCTCATTTGGTGGACTGATCTTTTGTGTTTTACTTCAGCTTGTTTTCTGAAATTTCTGGTGATTTCTGTACTGTTTACCTGTGGGCTCCTGGGCAGCTGCCGGCCCATCCCCAGACACCAGCATCCTGGGGGCAACCGAGTGCTGGGAGATGCAACCAGTGTCCCGGGGCTGAGCGGGGGCTTGCTACAGGTGGCGTTAGATTGGGGGACCGGTGGCTGGAGAGTACTGGTGCTGACCAGGGCTTTACAGCTGATCTTCATTTTCTGTGATCTTCTTCCACTTCATCTAACTACAGTAATCCAGCTCCCTACCTGCTCATCCTAATTTACCTCTCCACCCTCCACATCTATCTTATTAACTACCTGTTCAGTGAGCAGGAGACCCCTCTCAAGGTTATCCAGTGACCTCAGTGTTTCAACGCACTTCTCCAGTTTTCTAATAAATGTTTATTTGTTATTATAATCCTTTTAATAATATGACTCAAGAATGCAGGGTACCATCATCACAATATTCTATATCTGTAACTTACACTATGAATTGTATTTACTATATAACCAATACAGTTTGTTACTTTGTAGCAAAGTAATAACACAGCGCAACAAAAAAAAATCCACTTGCAAAATATTTTCAATATATTTTCAATATATTCCCAGCAAAAACAGAGAAGAAACATTACAGAATTTGAGAAACAAGCAAATCTTGCATATTTTGGTATTAAACTGGGGGACCAAGATAAGTATTGGACTCCCCATATGGTATGCAAAACTTGTGTAGAGTGTCTACGTCAGTGGAAAAATGGAAAACTGAAAAGTTTGAAATTTGGTGTAACTATGGTATGGTGAGAGCTGTGAATGTAAAAGGTTTCAATCGCTACAAGAAAAACAAGTGGGAGTACTAATTTGGAATCAGCAAGACGACCTGTGCCGCATGGTGCTGATGTTCTCAGTACACTGGACATGGAGTGTTCAGTACACTGGACATGGAAGATATACAGGATTTGGAGTGCAATCCAGGAGTTGGCAGTAGAAGTGAATATGGAGGAAGTGTTTCATCAAACCAGCAGTTCTCCCAAGAAGAGCTCAATGATTTAATACGTGACCTAAGTCTGTCAAAACAAGCATCTGAACTTTTAGTATCCAGACTAAAAGAAAAAAACTGTCTGAGACCGGAAGTTAAGATAGTGGTTTTTAGGACAGGAGAGGTGACACTCCTACCATATTTCAGTGAGGATGGAGACATTGTGTACTGTTGTAACATCCCTGGACTACTAGCCCATATGGGAGTACCAGAATACCGAGCAGAAGACTGGCAGCTTTTCATAGACAGTTCCACTTGAAGTTTGAAATCTGTTTTACTGCATAATAGCAATTGCTATACATCAATTCCAATTGGTCACTCAAAAAAACAAAGTACCCATGTTTCATCCGCTTGTGAGATAGTAGAGCAAAGCAGGATCACTGGAAAAGGGAAACATGAAAAAAGGTGGAGCGAACATCAATAATGAGCCAATGGTTGACAAAGAAAAAATCATTCTCCCACCACTACACATAAAGTTGAGAATAATAAAGCTATTTGTTGGAGCTTTGAACAAGGACAGTGATTGCTTCAAATACATTTGTAGATTCTTTCCTGGATTGAGTACTGAAAATGAAAACCAGGAATCTTTGATGGACCCCAGTTTCAGAAACTGATAAATGATTCACATTTTACAAGTTACATGACTGATACTCGTGACTCATACATCATGACTGAAGCTTCTGCATGTCACAGCTATGTCATGATTGTCAAAAACTTCTTGGGTAACCATAAATAACAAAATTATGAAGAAATGGTACAAAACTTGCTCTCAAATTTTAAACATTTGGGTGCTACTATGAGCAAAAAGGTACACTATCTCCATAGCCATTTGCAAAAATTTGCAGAAAAACTTGTCAATTTCAGTGAAGAACAAGGGAAGATGTACCATTAAGATATAACGGTGATGGAAGAAAGGTATCAGGGCAGATGGAATAGACACATGACTACTCCTGATCATCAGCATAAAGGGAAATCATACAAAATTTAATTTTGTATATGTAGGCATATCTAGTTTAATTTTGCTTAATTTTCATGTTTTAATAATTTTCTTTGATGGTATTATTGATGTAATTTTAAAAACTAGAGCCAATCTAGCAAAACCAATACCATCTTTGGAATCTGTGCATCAAACATAACCTAAAATGACTTTAATCTGTTTGGCAAGAAATGTTTGTTGACCAGTGTAATTCATGTATACAATATTCATAAATAATAAAATATAAGACCTTATGCAGTCAGATATTTTTTTATAAGACTGTAAAGGGACTGTCTTAGGGAAAATGAAAATCTAGCTCTTATTAATGCAGTGATTCTGTAAATTTTTTCTTCTCTTAATATTTATAGCCTTGACTACAAATAAATAAAAAGCAATATATATATATATATATATACCGTATTTTCCGGCGTATAAGATGACCTTTTAACCCCAAAAAATCTGTGCAAAAAGTCGGGGGTCGTCTTATACGCCAGGTACTTACCTGCAGCTTGCTTCCCCTTGCTTCATGTCCGGCGCGGTCGAGTCCCCGCTCTGTGCGGGGAGTATGAAGCAAAGGGGAAGCAAGCTGTACAAGAGAACGCGACCCTGCACAGGAGAACGAGAGCCTGGATTGGCTCTCCAGTAGAACCTGCCCAGAGGACTGCCTTAGAGGAGTGTGGAGCAGTGTAGGCTCCTCCTGTATCCCTGCGCCTTAGAGGAGTGTGGAGCAGTGTAGGCTCCTCCTGTATCCCTCCTCTAATTACCAGTACTGTACTGTTCCTTCTGCCTCTCAGATCTTGCACAATAGCGAGATCTGACAGGCAGAAGGAACAGTACAGTGATAGCAGACCAGTCTAACCAATTAAAGCAGTATACAACAACCAGCCAGTGGCCTGTAAGGTACATCACTTGCTGTGATTGGCTGGTTGTTGGTCTGTATCTGTAGCTGTAGCTGTTCATACAGTAAAGCACCAATACATACAATACCTTATATACAAATGTCCAACAGTCAAAACACCATCATGGCTGCACCAGCAAGAAGAAAGAAATATGAAGCCAGTTTCAAACTCAAAGTTGTAAACTTTGCCATGGAACATAATAACTGCGCTGCTGCAAGACCCCACATTGGCCAGAACTCGAAAAACAAGTAGCAGACATGGTGAATGAGCATCGCCAAAATGGTTATGTAGTGACAGGAAATCAAATACGTTTGTTTGCACTTCAGTGGGCCAAATCTAACCCAGATCACAGCAACAGATTTAAGGCCACTGTATCCTGGTGTACTAGATTCATGGGAAGGCATGATTTGGTACTGAGGCAAAAGACGAAAATTGCCCAAAAGTTACCTGCAGATCTTGATAGCAAAGTAAATAGTTTCCATCAATATATAATACGACAGCGCACTAAACATGGCTATGCGTTAAGTAGTATTGGAAATATGGATGAAACTCCAATGAATTTTGTATCAATCCTTTTTATTGGTTTTAACATAACAAAACACACATAGAAAATGTCACATGCATAGAAATGGGGGGGCTCAAAGCCCACGTTTACGATAAAACATTGTGAGACAAGTGTCACTTTTCATATACAGAACATTGTTGATATAGGTTGGGGACAACCGTAGGGAAGGTACTACTGTGGGCTGTTTCCATTTTCTAGGGATAATTGTCCTAGCCGCCGTAAGAAAGTGTCTAAACACATCTTTCTTACTAGCCTTTAGAGACCCAGGAAGGATGGATAGTAACGACATTTGGGGTGATATCCTTAAATCAGATCCAGTCACTGTGTTGTATATGTCAGCTATCTGATCCCAGAGCTTACGAATTCCCGGGCACTCCCACCAAATATGTAACATCGTACCCCGTTGAGAATGACAGCACCAGCACCTGTCGGGGAGTGAGGGAGACATACGATGGGTATCCGTGGGACAGAGATACCACCTGGAGATGTTTTTTTGATTGGTCTCTTGGGCCTTACAAGGAAGTGCCATAATATGGGTCAGAATAAATGCCTTTTCCCAATATCTCGTGTAGGTGGGAGCATTATTAGCATGTACTCTAATCAATATCTCATATAACTGGGAGATCACATGGATCGGCCTATTCGCGGAACATAGTAATGTTTCGAATGCTGTGCGGCTCCTCTGTACGCTATATGTGGCAAGAAATGTCGATAAAAAGGAGGATAATTGGCTCCCATTCTGTAGTATACTGCATATCTGCCTATTATCCTGAACCGTCCAGGATAAAAAAATGTTAACTTTCAGCACCGGGGCAAATGAGGGATTATCAAACAGGGGGGTCATGGGCCCTATCTTAGAGGACACGTGACCCGCCCTGAGGAGGCTGTCCCACTCCTTCAAGAGGTGTAATTGTAATATAGACCTGTCCACCCATATTAGGGAGCGAAGATCGATGGGGGATAAAATATTCTCCAATGGAACCCAGCTCTTCCTGTCTCTATTGTGGAACCAGTCAACTACCCGAGTCAGCATGGCTGCTCTGTAGTAACATCTGATATCAGGGACACCCGTGCCACCTAGAGCTTTAGGCCTAGTAAGATAACGGAGGACTATTCTGGGACGTTTTGTTTTCCACAAGAACTTTCTGCACATTTGCTGCAGTTTGCCTGTTAAGGTCGGCGGTAAATATATCGCGATCGTCTGAAAGAATTACAATGTTTGGGTAAAATATCCATTTTAAGAGTATTAATTCTAGCAAACCAAGATAGAGGTAATAGGTCATATCTGCCTAGTTCCGCCTTCAATCTACCCAGCAATGGCTCATAATTATAGCAGAACAATTTAGCACGGTCTGCTGCTATAAAGATCCCCAAATACTTGAGTTTTTCATTACAATGCCTAAAGGATGTATGGTTTTTAAGATATTGTACCTGGACTGGTTGGAGTGAAATATTTAGTATTTCAGATTTATCAAAATTTACTTTGAAGTTACTCATCACCCCAAATTTCTCGAATTCCTCCAGAATCGCCGGTATAGAAGTCTGCGGGGACGAGATATACATGAGCAGATCATCTGCAAATAGGGACAGCTTATATTGTTGTTTTCCAATCTGGATCCCTTGTACACTTGTGCATACAGTAAGGGGGGCAGTGGACATCCCTGTCTAGTAGTCTAGTACCATTAACAATAGGGAATAGATTCAAACCCCTAGGGGCTGAATAGAGCGCAAACTCCAATGAATTTTGATATGGTT